>NC_048581.1:27843244-28140744 GCF_013265735.2 Oncorhynchus mykiss
AGACTGAATCTGCAATAGGTAAGCAGCTTGGTTTGAAGAAATCAACTGTGGGAGCAATTATTAGGAAATGGAAGACATACAAGACCGCTGATAATCTCCCTCGATCTGGGGTTCCACGCAAGATCTCACCCCTTGGGGTCAAAATGATCACAAGAACGGTGAGCAAAAATCCCAGAACCACACGGGGGGGAACTAGTGAATGACCTGCAGAGAGCTGGGACCAAAGTAACAAAGCCTACCATCAGTAACACACTACGCCGCCAGGGACTCAAATCCTGCAGTGCCAGACGTGTCCCCCTGCTTAAGCCAGTACATGTCCAGGCCCGTCTGAAGTTTGCTAGAAAGCATTTGGATGAACCAGAAGAAGATTGGGAGAATGTCATATGGTCAGATGAAACCAAAATATAACTTTTTGGTAAAAACTCAACTCGTCGTGTTTGGAGGACAAAGAATGCTGAGTTGCATCCAAAGAACACCATACCTACTGTGAAGCATGGGGGTGGAAACATCATGCTTTGGGGCTGTTTTTCTGCAAAGGGACCAGGACGACTGATCCGTGTAAAGGAAAGAATGAATGGGGCCATGTATCGTGAGATTTTGAGTGAAAACCTCCTTCCATCAGCAAGGGCATTGAAGATGAAACGTGGCTGGGTCTTTCAGCATGACAATGATCCCAAACACACCGCCCGGGCAACGAAGGAGTGGCTTCGTAAGAAGCATTTCAAGGTCCTGGAGTGGCCTAGCCAGTCTCCAGATCTCAACCCCATAGAAAATCTTTGGAGGGAGTTGAAAGTCCGTGTTGCCCAGCAACAGCCCCAAAACATCACTGATCTAGAGGAGATCTGCATGGAGGAATGGGCCAAAATACCAGCAACAGTGTGTGAAAACCTTGTGAAGACTTACAGAAAACGTTTGACCTCTGTCATTGCCAACAAAGGGTATATAACAAAGTATTGAGATAAACTTTTGTTATTGACCAAATACTTATTTTCCACCATAATTTGCAAATAAATTCATTAAAAATCCTACAATGTGATTTTCTGGATTTTTTTTTCTCATTTTGTCTGTCATAGTTGAAGTGTACCTATGATGAAAATTACAGGCCTCTCATCTTTTTTAAGTGGGAGAACTTGCACAATTGGTGGCTGACTAAATACTTTTTTGCCCCAATGTATATGTATATATATATATAGAGAGAGAGAGCGATATAGTGATATTTAAATGGAGCACACTATGACCATTATTCCAGGAGCTTTTTCAACAATTTTGTTTCCCACCCAATAATAAATTAATTCTCCACATGAACACCCAGTAGGGAGGGCCAGACAGAACTATTAGTCGTGAGTATAGTAACCCACCTTGCGCTCCTCTTTGATGGCCCGTTTCCTGGCTTTCCGCTCCTCCTTGCTCTCCTCGCGAGGCCGGTGCTGTGTGGCGACGCGGGGCAGGTCTGAGTCGTTGATACGCTCCATGCGCTCAGCCTGCTTGGCTGTCAGGCCCCTCCCGGGAAGGACGTCCAGAGGAATGCCTGTCCTGGTGGATACTCGGATGGGCTTGGCCTGATTAGAGAACACAGAAATACACCACTATCGGTCTGTACTGTGTAGCATCTCATATCAACAGCAACAATGGCCCTGAGCTGATGCCTTGAATTCACAACTAGTAGCTAATGCTAGGTAGGAAGATGAGCTAAAAGCCTCTTAAAATGTTGAACGTTAGACATGCATCTTAATACATGACAATGTATTTCTTTCTGTTATCTTCGCTCAAACAACCGACAGAGGAAAACATTTTTTACCTTTGGTGGATCTTTGATGATTTTTGGATGGTTATACAAATTCGAATAGGTACCTTGGATAGTAAAGAAAAACAAAGGATTTCAAATATTCATAAAAAAAAGAAAATGTAGTAATTATGGTAATAAACATCTAGCCAATTCGTATGTCATCAGAACAGAATTATGTCATCAGGCATGTACTATAATGGTAATCTTAAAGTGTTAGTTACTGAACAGACAGAGGTAATAGCAACACGGTTAGTAGACTCACTTACTGATAATGGTTTCACAGTCCCACTTCTCTGCTGGTGCCGTCAGGACAATGGTCTCCATCTCCTGTTCCTCTTCGTCCTCATCTTCCTCCTCCTCCCTCACCACTGGCAGCTCTTTAGGACCCAGGGCGTCAGGCCTCTGGTAGCTGAAAGAATACAGTTGATTCAATTACTGTCATTATCTATAGTTAAACACACATACAAAGACTTATAATCCATTGTGTCCAATGAGGACATCCACTTCGGTCTTTATCTAAGAGTATTGCTATGGCTATAGAGTTACACACACACTCACTCTAACTCCTTCTGTTTGAAGTAGTCTTTGATGACCTCCTCCAGGCGAGCACTGTCTGGCTCGATATGCCCTTCCAGCTCAGCGTTGTCCAGGGCCCCAATCTCATCCTCGTCAAACTGCTCGAAAAACTATGGGAGACAGAAACAAGTTTGGAAAACGATACAATGATATTAATTGAAATAATTGTTTGAATTAAATGAATATCATTAGTTGAAATCAGCACCTGAGTGTACGGCTGCTGCGGGTGACAGTATTACCGCCACACCGGTGGTCACGAGTCATGAAGCCAGTCAAATTCCACATGACTGTTTAGTCACGGTAATTAGGCTTCTCCAAGCTGATGCTGCTGGTCATTAGTAGCCTACCAAACTGCCTGGTACTCAGCGCTCAATTTTCCCTCTAATCACTCTGACATCAATGCAAATGTATTCGAAAATGTAATCAAAACACTTCATGAGAGCCCATGAGCTCATGTTGCGCAACATTTCTATAGGCTATGCAATTGGGGGAGAAAACAGAGTGATGGCCTCTATTAAAAAGAGGATCCCATCAGTTTTCTTTAAGGCTAGGCCTACTACATTTATTTCTCAACATTCCTAATATTAAGCACATTGCTTCTCTTTACGACAGGAGTATAGCCTACCTGGCTGGCATGAAATAAACCATGGGGAAAAGTGTCCCCCATTCGCTATTTAAGTGCATAGATGTCATGTATTTTTCCCGCTGCCCGTGTTGACACATGATAATGGTCAAATCTAAATACAAATTCACACATATGTTATTTAGCATATGTAAAGACAAGATTAAATTAAGAATAGTGTGATGGGTGACAATATTAGCCTATCACTTGTGAATCTTTTTTTGTGTGACTTGTTCGAATCATAGTCACACAACTCATGTAGCCTAGCCCATCGGCCTATATGTTGTAATAAGGTTTGTATCGCAACTAAAGTGGCCAAATAACTTCTTAAAATTAAGCACATTAATCTGCTTTACAAGGGGTGTAGAGCCTAACTGGCATACATAAGCAAACATAAGTTTGGGAAAGGTAATTTACACCATACAAATGCACCTTAATAATAAAAGCACTACATACATAATCCTATTTGCGGTCACTTTTGATGGTGTTTTTCCCTAATGGAACATTTGCGCTTATAATGTGAAGATATAGCTGAATAGTTTATCAACATTTTAAGCTAAATGTTCTGATCTGTTGCTTCACATTGCATTAAAAAGTTTTTGTTGATGCTAGTGGTTGTATTAATTTGGGATCCATTGCATCCCACAACTGTCCCTGACTATGTTTGGAATATTTATTTCTCGCACAAAATAGATAGACTTTTGTACAATGGGGGATAGTAGATAGACATAGGCTAGTGCTTTTGCTGTTCTTTAGTTCTACTCATCTTTTTGGCTGACAAAAAGTAAATGTGGACACCTCTTCCAATATCTTATACACCTTGGAATTGGATAAGGACGTGTGCAGTTGCGCCTGTCTTAACTTGTAGCCTGTGAACAAGACCCGGTCACGTGACGGAGAGCCGTGTGAGTGAGAGACGCTACGGATTGCGCAGCGCACTCAGGGAGAAGGGCACAACGCAGCACTCCGGGCCGCAAAAGGCATGGATTTTTTTAGGGTGCATTACGGCCACAACGGGGATGCCGCTGTGAAATCCGAGGCATTATCAAGTGCTTGTCGAATTGTCAATGAGAGGCTATTGGAGTGTGTACAGGTTGCGGAAAAAAAAACAAAGCAGAGCTCATGCATTTTCAAGAAACTTATTTAAAATCATCATTAGTAGTCTCATCATGCAATGTATTAAAAATCAAAACATAAAACCCAAATGTGTATTAGACTTCTTAAAATGTGGAAGCCAGGAGAGGCTAAATGTGTTTATGTCAATTACCGTGAGACCAACAGTTATTTGCTTGACAATCAACAACTGACTTAATTGTGACCTCCACAGCCCTACCAGAGTGTTTATGCTGTTAGAACAGCCAGTCACTCACAGTTTATCTTTACCAAAGGTCACAAAATGCAACCCAGGTCCAAACCCAAAAAGGATGTCCAGGGCTCACTGACCTTCTCAAAGCGGTCGTCCAGCAGCGTGAGCTGTTCGTTCCTCCTCATGACTGACGAGGTCATGGAGTATTCTGTGAAGCGAGTTTTTGTCTCCTCGTCCATGAACATGAACTCCCTGGGGCGCCCCTCGCCATCCTCATCACCAGAGGCAACGTCCCCCTCAGAGTCGCTCTCTTCTTCCTCTGTATCCTCCCACTCTTCATCATCGTCACTGCAATGAGCGAGACAGAGAGAGGTTTCCAACAGCACAAAGAGACTTGGGAGAGCACAGCCTTATTGGGACACGACTTCAATTAGCAGATGTTAACCAGCTCTCAGTAAGAAACTGAAACCACAAAAAGCAATCCTCTTTCTCAACAATTGTAACTTGATTGGTATAGCTCAAATTAATGGGACTAAGGGTTGGTAAAAACAAATGAAACTGATATAAAGTATATATTCTTACCCCACGCCAACAGTTCCATTGACATCGTTGGCCTTCAAAATGAAATCGTCATCCAGCATGTTGTCTGGGTCGTCAAAGTCAAAGTCCTCATCGAGAGCAGCTACGATGTCTGGGTCCATGTCCAGCCTGGGTCCTTTGAGACAAAACATGAGGGTACAAGAGTTAACTTGAATAATTCACTGATTTAGAATAATGACCTGGCCATAAAACAAATAACCCAAAATGGCATCTTTCTGGAGTTTGGTTTTGTTACTGGCAGAGGCCTCTTACCTGAGATGGGGGCAGCTTTGTTCAACATTCCCACCTCCTCCTCAAACTCTGACGCAAACACAGAGGAGGGCAAGTTGAAGGAGACGGTCTGCTGAAGTTAAAAAAAATAATGTTTAATACTTTCATTTATCACAATTACCTAAAATAAAACTGCCTACCCTACGCACTGTGGCTATAAAATGCAAAGTGGTTATTCATAGAAATGTAGTCATGATAGCTAATGTTGCCCCCACACCCCATCCTACAGTCACTCCTACCACAACCTATACAATATGATTTTTGTTTTTAATTTAACCTTTATTTAACTAGGCAAGTCAGTTAAGAACAAATTCTTATTTACAATGACAGCGGGTTAACTGCCTTGTTCAAGGGCAGAACAACAGATTTTTACCTTGTCAACTCTGGGATTTGATCCAGCAAACTTTATGTTAATGGCCCAATGCTCTAACCACAAGGCTACCTGCCACCCCATCGTGAAAGCCACTGTCATGTGTTGACATGTCACAACTGGGGAAATTTGATCTCCCAAATTCCAGCCTTTAAAAACTAATACAGCTATCTACAGTGTTAACAAAAGACCAGATCATTTCGCCTTGTATTTACACCATAAGCAGTTTGGTCCAATATATAGCCCAAACATTTTCACAACCGTTCCACTCAGCAACAACCACTGGACCTCCTGTTAAACTTACAGGAGTAACCTTTTCCTCCTCCTCCTCCTCATCTTCGTCATCATCATCCCCATCCTGGAGGTCATGGGTACGTTTGCCTCTCTGTGATTTGCTAGATGAAGCCCACTCTACGGGCCGAGCCGTTTCTCTCAGGTGCTGCAGATAGTTGTAGTCATCGTCGAAAAACACCCCAAACTCCCTCTGCTCCTCTTGCCGCTTCTCCACCTCCACCTGAACACAGACAGTGGTTACAGACTGACACAAAACATACAATTGTGCACATAAAGCAGGATTATATACACCAAATATCTTGGTTGTCCTTGGCCAATGAATATCTTCAACAAATATGTTTTTGACTTGAAGATTAACTCTTCTACTAGGATAAGTAGCCTAAATATTGTAACCAATGGATGTCTTTAGATGAAAACTGTGACCATTTCTTCCATTGCAACACTAAATACCTTAGTAAAGTCTGGTACATGTACTAACACAGTGGTTCCCAATAAGTGGTACTAGAACCCCTGGGGGTACTTGGTCTATCCACAGGGGGTACTTGACAAGACTCTCAATCAAATGTATTTATAAAGCCTGTCCTACATCAGCAGATGTCAAAGTGCTATACAGAAACCCAGCCTAAAATCCCAAACAGCAAGCAATGCAGATGTTGAAGCACGATACTCTAGACTCATGAGACCATAGGTCCTACTGGTAAAATGCACACGAGTGGGTACTTCAGCGGTACTCAGGGCAGAGCAAAATTCAGTTGATGGTACAGTGAGTATGTTTTCTATGCAATACTCATGTAAACACCTTACTCTGTTTATCTTAATCGACATAAGGTCATAATCGATGTAAACATACGCCAATTAAAACACTTGCTTTTCTGAGCAATCTTTCAAATTATTTGAGCATGTAAACACCTTAATCGGCGTTCCAGCGGTGTATTTGATCTGCGCTGGCGAGCCTCCTTTAACACGAATGAAGTGAGTATGGTGAACATATGCGTCTTACAAGTAGTTTTCACATACAAACTTTACATGTTCGAACTCAGAATTAAATATGCTTCCCGAAAATAACATGTTCACTGTGGTAGAACGTTTATTTTGAGTCGCGATTTTCTTCATTTATCAGAGGGCCAACAGGTAGCCTTTTCAGACGTGTCCATGTAAACGGATTAGGGGAATTGTTCTTCTTGGAAAACATGTATACGTTTTAATCAAACTTATATTAATCTGACTATCCACAATCTCATTATTTTGTGCGTGTAACCATACTCAGTAACCGGAAAAGCTTGGGAACCACTGTACACGTTACCTTTTGTGCGGGTAGGAGGACATGCTGCGGTGCTTTCTCGTCAGCAGCGAGGGGGTCCCTCTGACTTCTGTGGACCAGGTGGAAGGTCACCGCTTTCTTCTTGTCAATAAATGCCTTCTTCCTTTTATTAGGCTAGAAAAGAAAGGCATGTAGATAATGTAACTTGTTACATAGTCTTAGGGTCAACTGTATCAGGCTCAGATGCAGCAATATGTCAGTGACCTGTGTTGGGTGGTCACTGTTCATCACAAGCCCATTGTACATGAGGGTTAGGCAGTACACAAATAACTGTTTTGGAATGTAAATTGTTGTTGATGGACTAGCTAGTTAGCTAACAACAAACACCAACACACAAGCTAGTTGGTTGGCTATTGCTAAAGCTATCAATCTCACCCATATTTGAAAGAACAGATATTAGCTAATACATTTGGTTTAATAGTCATTGACAATCACAACAGTTGGTATTATGTGTGTAACGTTAACGTTAGCTACTTCTCCGTCGACATATATATATAGCATGCTAAGCTAGCAAAGCTAAAACAACATTGGCAGCTGAAAGTTTGCTTACCATAGTTCAATTGGACCGCTGTGAACACACTTCAAAATTGTTTTTACAAAAACGTTTGTTACAGTTTATCTCGCGCTAAAAGTGTAATTTACGGGGATTTAAATATAAAAAATGGTCAATGTTGTTTATCCACGCCGACTCCTTCTTCACACGCTGCTTCTACCATTTTTGGAACAAACCATTTCACAGGACTAAAGGGGTGCAGTTTGTTCACTTCATACACTACATCAGATTGCTATACATTCTTGAATTTGTATTAATATATTATGTTGCCAAAGTATGTATTCTCTGTATGAAATAATTGTTAATTGAAAACCAAGCAACTGGAATGTAAGTAGCCTGGCGGGTAGGAAGGAGCGTTGGGTCGAATCCCCGAGCTGACAAGGTAAAAATGTGTCGTTCTGCGCAAGGCAATTATTTTGTATAAAAATATTATTCTTATTCACAAATCAATACAGAAAGTACATGGGGAACACAAGTATATATAAATAATATACAAAGGACAATTGGGCTAGGGGGTACAATATCACATTACACAAGGACCTACATTTATAATTCTAACAGCGTTTTTGTTAGAGTATTTAATTGTCTTAAAATATAGTTACATTTCTTTTTGTAAGGTAAGAAAATGTGTTTTGTTTAGAAATGTACATTTGTGAATATGAAATGTGGCCAAAAGAATGAAATTAATTACATAAAATTGTTTCAACTTATTTCTATCGTAGGTAAAGAATCCAAGCAGTACATCTCTCAACAATAGTGTCAAATCTTCATAAAAGCGTTCAATTATAAATATACTGATGTCTTGCCACAGTTTCCTTACATGAATACAATGCCAAATGCAACACGGTTTCTGGGTGGTCATTACAAAAGGCACAATTTGAGTTTCTTAAACTTGTTCATATAGTGGTTGGCAGGATAATATTTATTAATAATTTTAAAGGAAACTTCCTTAATTTAGTTAACAAGTAGGTATGCGTGTGGCAACATCCAAACTTTTTCCCCGACAGATATTATCAATAAAACCGTTCCAATAAGGCGGTTACCTTTTGTGCGGGTAGGAGGACATGCTATCCATAAGGTATGGATAGATACAACATACTGCTGAAACAAGGTTCAAATCGCTCTGTTGTTGAATGGACCAAATTACAAACAAATCTTTCCTACAGATGAGTCAACAGGATTAATGGAAGGTAGGTTCTGAGGGTCAGGTATTGATTGACACGTTCCTGAATAATAAAGCAACATCCTGGGGCGCCGATGACGTGGATGTTGATTAAAGCTAAATGCGGAAAACACATTTCAGTGGAATGCATTCAGTTGTTCAACTGGCTAGGTATCCCCTTTCCCTAATACATGTGTTCCCCATCTTCCGTTGGTATAGCCCAGACGACCAAACTAATCGTTAATGAACAACAGGACAACTGCAAGCCAGTTAAGAACAACTTATTTACATTGACGGCCTACACCTGCGAAACACTGACGAAGCTGGGCCAATTGTACGCCGCCCTATGGGACTCTCAATCACCCCCGGTTGTGATACAGCCCGTTTTATTTATTGGCACAAAATATACAAAGATTTTGTAGCGTGAGATGAGCAATAGCCAATGAGAGCTCGCCAAAGAATCCAGTGAGATGATTTTATTTCGCTTCACCCATAACGTGTAGACTCTAGAGAAGGAGCGATGACTACTGCTAGTATACGTTTGTACTTGCCTTTAATCAAAGCCACATTGTGAAATCGCTACATCTCTGACGTTCACAAGCAATGTTATTCAATTCTAAATGTTGGCTAGATATTTCAACTCTGGCAAGCCTGAAAGTCTGACTGAAAATATTTGAGGCTGCTTTGTGCCACAGCTCCTTCTAGCTACATGAAATCACATTGTTTTCTCGAGACAGCGTGGTATCGACAATCCTCAACACCAAGTGAAGAATCTTGCAGCGTGTGATAGAGCCCAAAATCAATATCTTCATTGGAGATCCACCAAAATATTTGGTTATTTAAGTAGGGCAATTTGTTTAATTCCCTCTTACACATGCTGAGATACAGTATTCTACATTTTAATATTTACGGAGAAATCTAAAGATCAGACACAAACAGCAGATATTACATTTTCATAATATATTTTAATTTTGTTTCATCCCAAACTGAGAAATCAACTGATACAGGGTGTCAACATGATACAACTTTTAAAACTTGATCAGTGCATTGTTTATTTTTGGAGCATCTCTGTAAACAGAATTTAATACAAATTCTCCTGATTGTCAAATACAATGGGCATAAGATCCAAACTGTGGCACAATCATGTTGGTTTAGTTTTAAAACAGAGTGAATTCAAAACAGACAAAGGCATACAACATTAAAACATAGCTATTACTACATAGCATATGCATATGTTCCCAGCAGGAACGACTCGAGATTAGTGTATTTGCAAGCAACACATATTGCATCCCAGGCCTGTTATTTAACTTTGTTCTTCTGTTGGATCCTCTTCAGACGTTCATGGAAAGAAGGAGGAACTGAAAAGACAAAAGTAATTTCATAATCAAAAGCAAATCATGTCTTGGTGGGCACATCACATCGGATGGACTTTACAGTGGAAACATATACACTTATTATACAAAATGTAATGTTCATATTATAAACATTTTTATTATACCTGCAGTATGTTCATGTTGACCTGGCCTGTCTGGCCTTTGTCCAATGCTTGGAACACCCCTGGGGGAGGACAAATGTATATATTTTTTGTCAACAACCAACATTTGCAAGCAACACATATTGCATCCCAAGCCTGTTTTAAGTTCCTCGGCATACACATCACAGACAAACTGAATTGCTTCTCCCACACAGACAGCATCGCGAAAAAGGTGCAGTAGCGCCTCTTCAACCTCAGGAGGCTGAAGAAATTCGGCTTGTCACCAAAAGCACTCACAAACTTCTACAGATGCACAATCGAGAGCATCCTGGCGGGCTGTATCACCGCCTGGTACGGCAACTGCTCCGCCCACAACCGTAAGGCTCTCCAGAGGGTAGTGAGGTCTGCACAACGCATCACCACCCAATGTTACAGGAAGGCCATAAAGATCATCAAGGACAACAACCACCCGAGCCACTGCCTGGTCACCCCGCTATCATCCAGAAGGCGAGGTCAGTACAGGTGCATCAAAGCTGGGACCGAGAGACTGAAAAACAGCTTCTATCTCAAGGCCATCAGACTGTTAAACAGCCACCACTAACATTGAGTGGCTGCTGCCAACACACTGACTCAACTCCAGCCACTTTAATAATGGGAATCGATGAGAAATGATATAAAATATATCACTAGCCACTTTAAACAATGCTACCTAATATAATGTTTACATACCCTACATTATTCATCTCATATGTATACGTATATACTGTACTCTATATCATCTACTGCATCTTTATGTAATACATGTATCACTAGCCAATTTAACTATGCCACTTTGTTTACATACTCATCTCATATGTATATACTGTACTCGATACCATCTACTGTATCTTGCCTATGCCGCTCTGTACCATCACTCATTCATTTATCTTTATGTACATATTCTTTATCCCCCTACACTTGTGTGTATAAGACAGTAGTTTTGGAATTGTTAGATTACTTGTTGGTTATTACTGCATTGTCGGAACTAGAAGCACAAGCATTTCGCTACACTCGCATTAACATCTGCTAACTATGTGTATGTGACAAATAAAATTTGATTTGACATATTATTGGGTATGTCCAACAACTCCAAAGCATTAAACATCTCTGAGTGTTTACTTGTTCCACGAAAATACAAGTTATTTGACCAGCTACATCCCATAAGGTACAGTCCCTTGGTACTCACTGAACATATTTTCCAGGCGGACGATGCAGGTGAGGTAGTCATCAAAGTCGATATCGTAGTTCTCATCAGCGAACCTCAAGCCAAGCAGCTGGAGGAGCTTGGTGTTCAGATGCATGCCTTGGATGGTGGAGACAGAATGTTACTAGTTAGGCTCTGATTCACACCTGAAGTCACACCTTTGCCTTCGTCTTTCTGGCCCCCTGAAATGTCTTCTTGAGAGAGTGTGGGAGTACTCACAGAGAAAGAGACCTTCAAGATCAAAGACAGGATTCAACACTAGCATTCTACCATTGAGATATGACCTTCTATGCAGGCATTTTGTTCTAACCCTATGTACCACGCAGTAGTCTCTCACCTGCTGCTTTGAGAGCTATGCGGAGCTCATAGGAGGACATCTTCCCTGACCGGTCTGTGTCATAAGAAATGAAGAGCATCTGCAACCAACGCCATAGACATCGTTATCACCTTCAATCCACACACATGTTCAATATTAAATTGTCGTCATAGGCTATTGTATAACAATGTATATGATATTGTAACTGACAGCAAAATGTAGTCATGCTGTACTTACAATCCATTTCTTCATCTTTTCCCAGAAGACCTTGAACTCCTGGAACTCAAGCTGCCCTGAATTGTCAACCTGGATTGATCTGTCAAGGGAAGTAGCCTACATGACCAAAAGTATGTGGACATGCTCGTCAAACATCTTATTCCAAAATCATGGGCATTAATATTGAGTTGGTCCCTAAATTTGCTGCTATAACAGCCTCCACTCTTCTGGGAAGGCTTTCCACTCGATGGAACATTGCTGTGGGGACTTGCTTACATTCAGCTACAAGAGCATTAGTGAGGACGGGCACTGATGTAGGGCAATAAGGCCTGGCTCACAGTAGGCGTTCCAATTCTTCCCAAAGGTGTTCGATGGGGTTGAGGTCAGGGTTCTGTGCAAGCCAGTCAAGTTCTTCCACACCAATCTCAACAAAACATTTCTGTATGGACCTCGCTTTGTGCACAGGGGCATTGTCATGCTGAAACAGCAAAGGTGCTTCCCAAACTGTTGCCACAAAGTTGGAGAAACAAAATTGTCTAAAATGTAATTATAGACTGTAGCATTAAGATTTCCCTTCACTGGAACTAAGAGGCCTAGCCCAAACCACGAAAAACAGGGTCCAGTGGCGGCGAGCTTGACATCACTCCAGCCGATGTTTGGCATTGCGATCCTTGGCCTGTGTGCGGCTGCTCGACCATGGAAATTATTTTAATGAAACTCCTGATGAACAGTCATTGTGCTGACGTTGCTTCCAGAGGCAGTTTGGAACTCGGTAGTGAGTGTTGCAACCGAGGACAGACAATTTACACGCTTCAGCACTCGGCAATCCCGTTCTGTGAGCTTGTGTGACCTACCACTTCACGGCTGAGACGTTGTTGCTCCTAGACGTTTCCACTTCACAATAACAGTACTTACAGTTGACCAAGGCAGCTCTAGCAGGGCAGAAATTTGACGAACTGACTTGCTGGAAAGGTGGCATCCTATGACAGTGAAAGTCACGGAGCTCTTCAGTAAAGCCATTCTACTTCGAATGTTTGTCTATGGAGATTGCATGACTGTGTGCTTGATTTTATACACCTGTCAGCAACTGTGTGGCTGAAATAGCCAAATCCCCTAATTCGAAGGTGTGTCCACATATTTTTGTATATATAGTGTATATTGTAAAAGCATGACTCCAATATTGATCACAATAATGCATTTTCCAAAGCCTCATTATAGGCGTTTAGGACAGGTAGAGGATACATCCATCAGGTTGATGATGCTGTGGCAGGTGTTGAGACTCAGACCGTCAAACTTGATCTCTCTCCCTGAAGGAAGAGAGAGGAACATCATAACAAATCCTTAAAATAATCACAATAATATTATAAAATCTGTAATCACAGATCCAGAGTGTGCAAGTTTTTTTTTTTTTAAGCTTTAAAGAGTCAAGAGTCAACCTATGTGCGTGTGGACGTGTATTCAAATGACATTCGCTGAATTGCTCTTTATGCTCACGTCGGAGTTGTAATAACACACAATGGATGTGACTTAAGAGGAGGGCTGCTTACTCCTGCTAAGTACTCCATTCAACACCTGCTGAAGCTCCCTGGCAGAGATGGCCTGGTCCTAAGGAGAAGACACAATAGACAAAATATGATATTCTGGCTATGACCAATGAGTGGCGCACACGTTTCAAAGTTTATTCGCCACAGGACACAACAGGTGTAAACCAGTACAGTGAAATTCTTACGTTTGAGAGCACTTTCAGGTGAGTGCCAGTACCTTATTCAATGTGTAGGGGTACTGGAGTGGTTGAGGTGGGTTTATACATAAAAAGTGACTGGTAGTAGGATATACATGTAAACAGGGCTGAAAAGTGACTGGTAGTAGGATATACATGTAAACAGGGCTGAAAAGTGACTGGTAGTAGGATATACATGTAAACAGGGCTGAAAAGTGACTGGTAGTAGGATATACATGTAAACAGGGCTGAAAAGTGACTGGTAGTAGGATATACATGTAAACAGGGCTGAAAAGTGACTGGTAGTAGGATATACATGTAAACAGGGCTGAAAAGTGACTGGTAGTAGGATATACATGTAAACAGGGCTGAAAAGTGACTGGTTGTAGGATATACATGTAAACAGGGCTGAAAAGTGACTGGTAGTAGGATATACATGTAAACAGGGCTGAAAAGTGACTGGTAGTAGGATATACATGTAAACAGGGCTGAAAAGTGACTGGTAGTAGGATATACATGTAAACAGGGCTGAAAAGTGACTGGTAGTAGGATATACATGTAAACAGGGCTGAAAAGTGACTGGTAGTAGGATATACATGTAAACAGGGCTGAAAAGTGACTGGTAGTAGGATATACATGTAAACAGGGCTGAAAAGTGACTGGTAGTAGGATATACATGTAAACAGGGCTGAAAAGTGACTGGTAGTAGGATATACATGTAAACAGGGCTGAAAAGTGACTGGTAGTAGGATATACATGTAAACAGGGCTGAAAAGTGACTGGTAGTAGGATATACATGTAAACAGGGCTGAAAAGTGACTGGTAGTAGGATATACATGTAAAGAGGGCTGAAAAGTGACTGGTTGTAGGATATACATGTAAAGAGGGCTGAAAAGTGACTGGTAGTAGTATATAATTGTAAACAGGGCTGAAAAGTGACTGGTAGTAGGATATACATGTAAACAGGGCTGAAAAGTGACTGGTTGTAGGATATACATGTAAACAGGGCTGAAAAGTGACTGGTTGTAGGATATACATGTAAACAGGGCTGAAAAGTGACTGGTAGCAGGAATATATAAATACATTGTGGTAATATACAGTACCGATGGTAATATATACATGTATAGAGGAGTAACAATGACCAGTAGCAGAAATAGCTAGATACTAATGGAAATCAATAATCAATTCATCACAGCGTAAATGGTAGTAATAAATCTAATCACTAATCATTTTAACAGCAGCGTAGGTGTGGGGGGGTGTGTGGCGTCAATAATAAGTGTGTGAGTAAGGCTGTGAGTGTGTGCGCGTGTGAGTAAGAGTGACAGTGAGGGTGTGTGTGTGTCAGAGTGGGTAGAGTGTGTGGATCGTCTGTGGGAGTGGGATATTATAAGAGGAAGAGCAGTAGTTGTTAGCCATTTAACAGTCTTATGACCAGGGGGTACGACATTACTGTTTTCCTTCGACATGCTCATAGTGTCTGAATCAGTGACATTGCCAGTTTAGCAGAAACAGCTCTCCTCATTTCTCATAATATTTTTACTTTCTTACCGAACCAGCAATCTTTTCAAACATTCTTCTCAGTCCCTTCTCCTCATCCGTCTCCTCCTCTGGTAGACTGGGCATTGGGGGCTGAGAGATACATCACAATACATCATCAACGGGAAGTAAAGAGCATTGCAGTTTTGTGGTATTCAATAGCAGAATACTTACATCGGGCAAATCAGCATCTACTGTGTTTCCCATCTCCCTATTGATGACAACATCCTGTGATTAGCTTTCTATCACATACATTAACTTGTCCAGCAAATCTTACATTGAATAAAAGTCAAACAAATCTTAGTGTGGATTGGCTACAGCCATCAAGGGCTTTCATTCAACCTATCTGCTTGAAACTAATACTGATTCACAGACAATACTCCCAAACGTAAATATCATACATGGTTCCGGCTGCCTTCTCAGAGAAGATGCGTATGATGAAGTCGGCCTCGTCGTGGGGCTGGAAGGTGGTGGGCACCAGCAGGTAGTTCCCTGGGGGCAAGGTGAAGCGCTCGGAGATCTCCCTCACGTTGATGTAGGTCTTACTGCGAGCCTTGGACCCATTGTACCGGAAGAAGTCTTTCCCCAGATGGTCCTCATCTGCAGGGGCCTGAGGGAGAAGAGAGAGGGAGGGACATGTTTTTAGAGACCCTTCAAATTCTAATGGGGAACTTTGTGATGAACCACAATAACAGTAACTATAGGTAGCATGTACTAGGAAATTGAAAGCCAATGTATTCCTATTGTTTGTGCATATGGTCTCTTTGCCTGTTGTCCCTCTAACCTCGTAAAGAGCAAAGCCGATGGTTTGCAGGTCCAGTCCCTCTTTCCTCAGCGCACGGCGGTTCTTCTGCATCAGAGCGATGACCACGCTGCACTTATCATTATTATCGTCAGCATGCAGCAGGGTCAGCTTGAACTGAGGGTTGGTCCAAAATGTATCTGGGGGAAAACAGGTTTAAATGGTTGTATTGTTGCTGGGCTGGAACAAAAGCCTACATACACTATCTGGCATTCCAGAATCAGTGTTGGTCACTTCTGGCACAGTGGATTCATCATAAAGATACAATTGGCATTCCTTTTATCTGGGTCATCAAACTTGTATGAACCAAGCTGACTGTCACATTACAAAGCTCAGATAGAAATGTACAGTGTAGAACATACATGTCCATCTCTCATGTAGAATAGGGAATCAAGTCAAGTCTATTTATTACATTTCGGTCTGCAACCTCTCACCTATGAAGTTCCGGCAGCCGCCTGCGGTGGAGCCACGGATCCAGTTGCCCTCGAACATGTTCACCTCCCACTTCCGCTTGGTTTCGTCCGTCAGAGAGTCCGGCGTCAGGTTGCAGATCTCTATCTTGTCGTAGTTGGCCTTGAAGTCCTCAAACTCCATCCTGAAATAAGCAACCATTTTGATTCAGAAAAGTCTTGTATACACGAGTGGTCCCCAGGCCACTGGAAAACCTATTGCTGTTGAACATGCGGGAAACTTTGATGTAGTGCCAGATGTAAAACTATTACAATCGCTGTTGTTACTAACCAGAATTCACCATCATCCATGGAGTTCTGAAGAATGCGTTTCTTCTCAGAACTGTCGATCACATTCCACTCCCTGGACCTGTAAGAGAGAGAACAGATGACAGAATAACCACTCTCCTATAATGCATAGTGTATGCTGGTTTTTATTCCTACTCATCTCAGCAACACCTGATGGAAATTAACTGGACTCACTCATCACTCCAGGCACCGTTCCATTCCACCTGTCCCCAAGGGTTCCTGATCCGGATCAGCTTGACCTTTTTCCCTCTGTAGTTAACCTCCTCAAGGCCTGTGATGGAGTAGGCGTGTCCCTTCACCAGTCCTGAAGCTGTCTGGGCCTCTGACTCAGCAGAGCTGGTGATCTGGAGAGAAGAAAAAACAGAAATTGTATCAGCCATAAAAGACCAGGACTATGTCTCTCAAACCTGGACCCATATTCACAAAGTGTCTAATAGTAGTTGGAGTGCAGATCTAGGATCAGGTTCATCCTGTCTATATTATCTTTTCATTGTAATCTAAAAAACAAAAACTGATCCTATATCTGACCAGCACTCCTATTCTGAGAAGCTTTGGAAATACGTGACCTGGTGTCTAAGGACCACATGTATAATGGTCTTTCATTGAAACTGGTCTGGAGGCCCTTACGTCAATAGAGCAGCCCATCATTGAGCCTCTGTCGTAGGCCTTCTTCATGATGTTGAACAGGTCAGTTGGAGCACTTTTGGTCTCGTACGTCTCCCCCACACCGCCGGTGAAGTCCTCCATGGCCTCCAGGGTAGAGCCTCCCTTCAGGGACTCATAGCTCCCGTTCAACCTGACAGGACAAGGAATGGGATGGAATGGGTTAACTAGGGATATAATTGCCGTCAAATAGCAGGCATCTGAAAATGAATCCAAGCTTTGCGGAGTGTCTGCATGCATTTGGTGAAAAATTGGTTACAATCATCCAATACTCATGTTTTACATGAACTACACACTATCAAGCAAACGTGGCAATAAGTGACAATAGTTGTACAAAACACCTATTTGAGTTTTGCATAAATGTTATACCTGTACTTTTCAAAGTTTACAAGTTACACATACTTGGCATAGGCCTTCTCCAACAGTGCGCTCCAAAACTCGTTGTTGGAGGCAGAGTGGAGCAGCACCAGGCGGTTCCTCACAGCAGGCAGTCGGTCATCCACCACCACGTCCAGCCATCTGTTGTGCTGCCAGAACTGGAGGAGAGAGACTATACTTAAGCAATAAGGCCCGAGGCGGTGAGGTATAAGGCCAATATACCATGGCTAAGGGCTGTATCCAGGCACGACGCAACGTGGAGTTCATGGCTCGAACCACCCAGTTTATAATTACGGATGACTTCCTTTAACTAAAGAATTGTGTAATCACTGATGTCAATACAGTAAGTACTATGTACAGTGGGAAGAAAAAGTATTTGAACCCTTTGGAATTACCTGGATTTCTGCAGATATTGGTCATAACATTTTATCTGATCTTCCTCTAAATCACAACAATAGACAAACAGCCTGCTTAAACTAATAACACGCAAACAATTAATTGTTAATGTCTATTGAACACACCGTGTAAATATTCACAGTGCAGGTTGGAAAAAATATGTGAACCCTTGGATTTAATAACAGGTTGACCCTCCTTTGGCAGCAATAACCTCAAACAAACATTTTCTGTAGTTGCGGATCAGACCTGCACAACGGTCAGGGGGAATTTTGGACCATTCCTCTTTACAAAACTGTTTCAGTTCCACACTATTCTTGGGATGTCTAGTGTGAACCGTGCTCGAGGTCATGCCACAGCATCTCAATCGGGTTGAGGTCAGGACTGACTGGGCCACACCAGAAGGCGTATTTTCTTCTGTTCAAGCCAATCTGGTGTTGATTTACTTCTGTCTTTTGGGTTGTTGTCCTGTTGCATCACCTAACTTCTGTTGAGCTTTAATTGGCGGACAGATAGCCTTACATTCTCCTGCAAGCTGTCCAGGCCCTGATGCAGCCCCAAACCATGATGCTCCCTCCACCATAGTTTACAGTTGGGATGAGATTTTGATGTTGGTGTGCTGTGCCTTTTTTTCTCCACACATAGTGTTGTGTATTCCTTCCAAACAACACAACTTTAGTTTCATCCACAAAATATTTTGCCAGTAGCGCTGTGGAACATCCAGGTGCTCTTTTGCGAACTTCAGACGTGCAGCAATGTTTTTTTGGACAGCAGTGGCTTTTTCCATGGTGTCCTCCCATGAGCACCATTCTTGTACAGTGTTTTACGTATCGTAGACTCGTCAACAGAGATGTTAGCATCTTCCAAAGATTTCTGTAAGTCTTTAGCTGACACTCTAGGATTCTTCTTAACCTTATTGAGCATTCTGTGCTCTTGCAGTCATCTTTGCAGGACGGCCACTCCTAGGGAGAGTAGCAACAGTGATGACATTTCTCCATTTATAGACAATTTGTCTTACTGTGGACTGACTTTTAGAAATACTTTTGTAACCCTTTCCAGCTTCATGCATGGCAACATTTCTTAATCTTAGGTCTTCTGAGATTTCTTTTGTTCGTGGCATGTTTCACATCCGGAAACGCTTCTTGTGAATTTTTTATTGGGCAGGGAAGCTCTAATCAATATCTCTAATCTCGCCTCATTGATTCGACTCCAGGTTAGTTGACGCCTGACTCCAATTAGCTTCTGGAGAAGTCATTAGCTTAGGGGTTCACATACAGTGCCTTGCGAAAGTATTCGGCCCCCATGAACTTTGCGACCTTTTGCCACATTTCCGGCTTCAAACATAAAGATATAAAACTGTATATTTTTGTGAAGAATCAACAACAAGTGGGACACAATCATGAAGTGGAACGACATTTATTGGATATTTCAAACTTTTTTAACAATTCAAAAACGTAAAAATTGGCCGTGCAAAATTATTCAGCCCCCTTAAGTTAATACTTTGTAGCGCCACCTTTTGCTGCAATTACAGCTGTAAGTCGCTTGGGGTATGTCTCTATCAGTTTTGCACATCGAGAGACTGACATTTTTTCCCATTCCTCCTTGCAAAACAGCTCGAGCTCAGTGAGGTTGGATGGAGAGCATTTGTGAACAGCAGTTTTCAGTTCTTTCCACAGATTCTCGATTTGATTCAGGTCTGGACTTTGACTTGGCCATTCTAACACCTGGATATGTTTATTTTTGAACCATTCCATTGTAGATTTTGCTTTATGTTTTGGATCATTGTCTTGTTGGAAGACAAATCTCTGTCCCAGTCTCAGGTCTTTTGCAGACTCCATCAGGTTTTCTTCCAGAATGGTCCTGTATTTGGCTCCATCCATCTTCCCATCAATTTTAACCATCTTCCCTGTCCCTGCTGAAGAAAAGCAGGCCCAAACCATGATGCTGCCACCACCATGTTTGACAGTGGGGATAGTGTGTTCAGGGTGATGAGCTGTGTTGCTTTTACGCCAAACATAACGTTTTGCATTGTTGCCAAAAAGTTCAATTTTGGTTTCATCTGACCAGAGCACCTTCTTCCACATGTTTGGTGTGTCTCCCAGGTGGCTTGTGGCAAACTTTAAACGACACTTTAAGAAATGGCTTTCTTTTTGCCACTCTTCCATAAAGGCCAGATTTGTGCAATATACGACTGATTGTTGTCCTATGGACAGAGTCTCCCACCTCAGCTGTAGATCTCTGCAGTTCATCCAGAGTGATCATGGGCCTCTTGGCTGCATCTCTGATCAGTCTTCTCCTTGTATGAGCTGAAAGTTTAGAGGGACGGCCAGGTCTTGGTAGATTTGCAGTGGTCTGATGCTCCTTCCATTTCAATATTATCGCTTGCACAGTGCTCCTTGGGATGTTTAAAGCTTGGGAAATCTTTTTGTATCCAAATCCGGCTTTAAACTTCTTCACAACAGTATCTCGGACCTGCCTGGTGTGTTCCTTGTTCTTCATGATGCTCTCTGCGCTTTTGACGGACCTCTGAGACTATCACAGTGCAGGTGCATTTATACGGAGACTTGATTACACACAGGTGGATTGTATTTATCATCATTAGTCATTTAGGTCAACATTGGATCATTCAGAGATTCTCACTGAACTTCTGGAGAGAGTTTGCTGCACTGAAAGTAAAGGGGCTGAATAATTTTGCACGCCCAATTTTTCAGTTTTTGATTTGTTAAAAATGTTTGAAATATCCAATAAATGTCGTTCCACTTCATGATTGTGTCCCACTTGTTGTTGATTCTTCACAAAAAAATACAGTTTTATATCTTTATGTTTGAAGCCTGAAATGTGGCAAAAGGTCGCAAAGTTCAAGGGGGCCGAATACTTTCGCAAGGCACTGTACTTTTTCCAACTTACACTGTGAATGCTTAAATGATGTATTCAATATAGACAAGAAAAACACAATCATTTGTGTGTTATTAGTTTAAGCACACTGTGTTTGTCTGTTGTTGTGACTTAGATGAAGATCAGGTCAAATTGTATGTCAAATTAATTCAGAAATCCAGATAATTCCAAATGGTTTACATAATTGTTACAGTGGCAAGAAAAAGTAACATTTAAGACTGTGAATATTCTGTGAATATTCATTCTGTGAATAATGTAATATTGTCATATAGATAAAATGCAATGTTCTGTCAATAAAAGTTGAGAGTGGCCGATTTTTGGTGGGCGATTCTACCTGGAAGTGGAAGATGCCAGCGTAGCTGCGGTCAAAGCCCTGGTCGTTGGGCACCACTCTGGCCAGGGTCTCCTTATGGAGGGTCAGAGAGGCAATGGCTGCCAGGAGCCAGCAGTCCCCTGGGTGACACAGACAGTGACAGACAGAGAGATTTAGTGAGTCAGGACCTACACACTGAAAGCCATGGACATAACCCCCCATCTTAGCTGTCGTATGTGATGCTAGAGTCTAAGTTTTAAATTCAATGCCCGGGGGCCTTTTCAGGCCCGCAATCTGCTTTCTTGTGGTCCCCAGACAAATATCTCATTGTTATTTCTAGTGTTTGGATATGGATGTATGATATACGATTTGTATCATATAAGAAGCATTATGTATACAAACCTAGTGCTCCTTGACATATGTCTGTCCTGTCAGCCCCACCGACTATGAATTCGGGATTCTCGCAAAGTTCCTGTAAAAGAATAGGAGCAGGTGTAAGAGGCTTAGTGACAGTGGAGAAACAGGTTTAAACGGAGATGGGGTTAGGAGTGACTCTGCCGCCTCGGGTAGGTGTGTTCACATTCCTGGCGTCTTAATCAGTCAAAGTCCCCAGTCACTGGAACGCAGAAACACAGAGAGGCGGTACAGGTATTCATTCACAAGGGTCACCCAAGAGAAAAATGTGTAAGGATCATAAATAGGATCTTAGTTGGATCTTTCCCATTTTAGTATCTAATGTTACAGGGAGGGATGGTTTTCTTGGAGGTTTGAGGTATGCTAGTTTTAATGGTTGATCACAGATCTTATTCGTTACACACTGCTGTATCAACCTTGGCAAGGCACTCACTCTCAATGGCAGTGTGTGGTCAGCGGTATGTATTGAAATGCACAGTGTGAAAGTTGTTGTGGATATACAATGAGTGAAAACTGGCTAGCGTAAACTCCTAAGATTAGCTAACCTCTCTGAGCACATAACCACCACTCCCAGCAAAGTCAACAGAGAGATAACATTCAATGCATGCTTCAAGGCTACATTCCAGAAGACTGTGCCCTACACGTGAGACAGGCATGTACAGCATCTCTAGCTTCATTTGTGTACATAGGACATGTTAAAGTTCCACGTTTCAAGACATGAAGCACTGCAGAAAGGGAATTTGATATTAGCCAAATACAAGTATCGGCTAATACATTCCTTTCTTACAGTACTGGTTTTAAAGGGATGGTTGGATAAAAGCTTGTCATCAACAGACAGAACTGGCCAGGTCATGAGGTTTGATATAATGTGAATAAGGTAAATATAAGGATTATAGTCTTCTATACTTTAACATTGTATAGTGTCTTGCCTTCAGATCAAATTAGCACAATCTACCTACAACAGAGACCCCACCCAGGCCATTCCTTCTCAACGATCAACTACAAGTATTCTAATTACACTGTAATTACCACTTACTGTATTTGTCCCATTAGCGCCCTCGTAGTAGACCATTTGTACTATAGCTTACCCCAGGCCTCTTCCATTCAAAGTTGATGGGCACGCTCTGGCTGTAGTAGAGGGATGAGTCGCAGGCAGGGAAGTCTGGGTCCTCAAACAGTCTCTTCTTCTGTAAACACTCCTGCCTCAGCTGCTCAAAAGTCTTCCCATCCCCTTGGGTGCTGATCGACTTGGCGGGCATCTTGAGGGCTCAGACTAAAGGGGAAACTAGGGAGAGATGGAGAAGGACGGTGTGTGTGTGTGTGTGTGGGAGAGATGTCCCTTGTTTGTGAGCAGTGACAGAGACTGGGAGAGAGAGAGAGGGGCGTTGGTGTTTTGCCAGTCCTGTTTCTTTGATGTGTATGTGGTTTGGACGGAGTGACAAGCTTGTCAAGCAGGTGGGTAGATAGGTACACACCCTCCAGACATAAACTGGTTTGTCCACTCCCATGGCAACACACCTGACCTCGCCCACTTTCCCTGCCCAACTGGCTGTTTCTGCTCGCTCTCTAATATGAGAGTTCACTATAGAATGTGTTCTAGAATGTCTGGTTTTAGGTAGTGACAGATTTTAAGTCACTGCTAACATGTTATGTATATTTGAAGTGGAACAGCACAAGATCCAAGTTTTAGTTCTTAAAGATCAGGATCAATTTGTGGAGAAATAGTTGATCCTATGACGTTATTAAAAGGCCATTTACAAATAAAAGGCTGATATGAACAGAAAATGTATGTCAACTGACAAGATTATCCATTTGTTTTATCTTTACCATTACAGATATGAAACAATAAACACTCCAAGTCCAAATCTTTCTCTTAAATTTTCACCTACAAAGAAAAACAGGCAACAGGGTGCCAGCTCTCTTGGAAAATAAAAACCAGGTACAGCCAGTCAGATTACAAAAATATATTTACACTTCTCAGCATATTACAAATAATGCCACTGACAGAATGGTAAGAAACAAAGTAGAGCTGTCATTCTTTCCCTGTGACTACTCTCATATTGGTCGCAGTTCAGCATTTTATAGCATACCAACATTCTCAATTAGCGGTGATGATGTTTAACATGAGGACAAATTCTGGGGAGATGCAGATTTTAAACAACTCAAGTAATCGAATAGCCAGAGACCCATTTTTAAGATCAATGTGAATTTTGTGCGTGACTGAATAAAAACAGGTGTTGACCATCAAGGCACTAGACCCAAAATGCAATCCTCATTCGTAATCATGCCAAGCTAACATTCTACTTTGATGTAAATTTATTGGAAACATTTTGTGAGCCTGAAAAGTTGAGGTCTCACTAGTAGGACCCATCAGGTAGTTCTCAGTGAAAATGCCATAAATCAAAAGTCCTTTACAACCCTCTTCCATGTAACTTCTCATTTTGGCATTGTGGATATAAACATCAAAATAAAACCAAGTCATTTTTTGCAGTATGTTCAGATTAACAGCTCTTATTCTACTCAGAGATCTTGTCAAAAACAACCTTGAGTGGGCAATTTTAGCAAGTGACCTTTTGGCCTGAAATTAAGCCTCTCTGTGATTGGCTTAGGGAAGAAAACATGTATGTCTCCATGGTGACCATGTTTGAGATGGACACAACAGTCTTTTAAACAAAACTAAACAGACAGGCCAAACAAAACTAAATGGCTACTGTCCATGTTTCTCCTGCGCTGTTCCCGTCACCAGGAGCAAGTTACAGGCCATGAACTGGACGTTGAGCACGTTGCTGGTGTTGCCTGTGTAGAGCCCCACCAGCTCGCTGGACGAGCCATCTGCGTGGGTCGTGCTGTGGGAGTTTCGGATGTCCCACACCCTGACTGAGCTGTCCATGGAAGAGGAGGCCACCAGGCTGCTGTCGGGGCTGAACGACAGGCTGGTGACACTGTCCGTGTGGCCCCTCAGGTCCTTGACCAGAGCCCCTGAGGCCAGGTCCCACAGCTTCACCCGTTGGTCCTCGCCCGCCGATGCCAGGTACTTCCCATTGGGCGCGAAGGCTACAGACAACACGGGGCCGCGGTGGCCTGTGAACAGGCGCACTGACGCCCCCTGCTGGGTACTCCAGAGGCGGACGGTTTTATCCGTGGAGCCTGTGGCCAGGTAGTTTGAGTTGGGGTGGAACTTGACGCAGTCCACGTCCGCTAGGTGGCCGGCGTAGAGCCTCAGAGGGTAGGTCCTGGAGAAGGTCCAGAGGCGGGCGGTGCGGTCGTGGGAGGCGCTGGCAAAGTAGAGGCTGCAGGGGCTGACGTCCACGTCCCAGACGGGGTAGGCGTGACCCTGGTAGAGGGCCGTGTTGGTGAAGCTACCCAGGTCCCAGTAGCGAATGGACGTGTCCTCCGAGCAGGACAGCAGGCCCGAGCTGTCTGTCAGGAAGGCTGTGCGGAACACCGGACCGCTGTGGCCACGCAGGGTCTTGATCTCGCTGCCCGAGCCGTCCTCTTCATCTGCCTGAATACAGGGGGAAAAGAGTGCATTGACATTTTCAGAGGACACACCATTGTACTGCCTAGATATGTAAAAGTTTCCCATATTTGGCGGCAGAGATACTAACAACCGCCATGCCATTTATCTAACAACTGACTATTTCTGTAAAAATCGTAACCAAAGAAAATCCTCTCACCTCTTCTTCCAGCACGTCACATGCTAGGCGGATGTGTGACACGTCGGTCCGGTGTGGCCTGGCCTTCAGTTTCCTGGCCCTAAGACTCCATAGCTTGACGGCCGAGCTGTCGAACCCGGCGGCCAGCAGCTTGCTGTCAGCCGACACCACTGCCGTGTTCAGTAGCTGTTCCGTGTGCTGGAAGGCATAGAAGCACACGGTGGTGAGTGACGGCGGCCCCTCACGCACCTTCTTAATGCAGTCCTGCAGTGCCTGCAGGGCCGCCTCGCTCTGCGGGATCCCTGTGGGGACCTCCACCCCTGCCGCCTCTCCTCGCTCAGGGCCATCCGCACCCGACCACGAGGAGGTAGAGTTGGGGGCCGTGGTGGTGGCCCCGGTAGCTCCCGCACCCGTCGTCCCGTACAGCTGGTAGTCGGTGCGTGGTGAGGAGGTGACCTCTACCTGGATGTGGGTGCTGAGGGCCCTGCAGAGGGTACTGTTGTCTTCGCTCTGCAGGTAGCGTAACAAGTAACTGTAGGCCGGCTCCGTCAGGTTCACCACGTACTTGTGGTCGAGTAAGGCCAGGAGCTTGGGGTTTGCGGTGACATCCTGCTGGGTGAGGACATGGCGAAGCTGCTCCACGGTGGAGCGCTGCTCGGCGTCCCCCAGGAAGAGGCTGTGGAAGCGGCTGTAGAAGCCATCCACCACCCCCTTCAGGCTGCAGCGCACCATGTCCAGGTGGAGGTAAACGAAGAGTGGGTACAGGACGCAGCTCACCTCCTGGCCCCATGGCAACACCGCTTCTGGACCAGAGAAAATAAACAAAGAGTAGGGCCGCGTTCCTATGCCAACAATAACTAGCATAGCATTTACAATACATTGCTTAATACTAAGTGGTAAGCTAGTACGGACACTGGAACATAGCCCAATGTTGCATAGCAGCGTACATATCATCAGACTCTATGCAATTGTGAAGTACCTGAAAGAAAATTGCGAAGTCTGGAAAATTGGGTCTCGTACTGTTGAGGGTCAGCTTGGCAAGGGGCAGCAGAGACAATGTTTGCACACCCCGACTCTGTCTGCACTGCTCAAAGAAAGAGAGACAATTAGATTAGGTATATGTCCATGAGTAATCACCTGGTACTACTCATCCTAAACTAAAAGATAATGCTTGAGCTTCTCAATAAGTGAGATTTGCTTAATCATGTCTGCAAAAATAGTTGGCATCCTTCCCCCATTACATCTGTGATACTAGTTTAACTTGATTTGGTCATAGATCTTTGCAGAAGATACCGTCCAGCTGCCACTTCAAAGCCTCACCTGTGAGGTTGGCAGCCATCTCCTCTGCGGACTGGGACAGTTTAGTCCCCTTCAGGGAACTTTCAGTGTCCACATACTGCCTCCGCTTCAGGTACTGAGCTACAGTGTACTGGATCTGCTCCGTGCGTACCCGCTTCATAACCTCGGGAAAATATGAAATAGTATAACACCATGGGCAAAAGCAAATGTTTACCTGCATTAAGACGTTGTTTATCTGCTGTAACTTACTGCATTGCATTTCCATAAATGAGTTAACTCCATACAAACACTGCTAGAAATTAGATAGCTCTATTAATAACTTGCTGGAATTACAGACCCATGAGTAACTCACTTCAGTAGTGTTGAAGAGAAAAATGTGCTATATGGCTAGCTAGCTAACACTTTCCAACACAACAACCATTCAATAGAACTGCTAGCAAGGGTCACCATGCAAACTTGGGAGAATCATGAATGACGTGCGTACAAGTGAGCAACAAATGCACTGGTAAAATGATGCACCAAACAGCTTAAGCAAAGAGTATTGCAGTCCTGTCATTAGCAAGCTAGCCAGCAGCTAACGTTAGCTAAGCTAGCTTAGTCGATAGAAGGGCCACACGGCCCTTTCGGAACTTTAAGCCGGTTTAGCGAAAAACATCTTATCAACAACAACTTGGCCACTCACTGCATATCGTGCTGATATTCTTCGTTGTCAATTACAGCTATTGAGGAGATTATATTTATGCAATGTGATTGTTTTTTATCACAAATATCCCGTTGCCTATCGTAGCAACCCCATCACGTATGTCCCCCCTTCCATCAAATAGCAGCTTGCTCTCATCTTGCAGTCATCGATCGATTGACTTATCTTGCCTGAATGTGATGGCAAAAAAAACTATTTTGTGTTCTGTTTACTGACAACCAAAACACTACAACTAGCTACTTGCAAAAGTCAATAAATTCACAATCAGTAATAGTGTAATGCTGATTTTAATTGAAGGGGTTATTCGTAACAATTAGTGGCCAAACAAATGTATTCAATGGCACGATCTAGTGGACCAACTATGTACTGCGAATTTGATTTTGTATTTCATGACGTATATTTAATGCGCCTGAAGTTTCATATTGTGCGCGCAAAATAAGAAGAGCTGTCTGAATTAATATTGAGCATTTTGGGGCATAGCTACGATGTTTAGCCCTCGTCCCACCCGTTGTTCAGGCCGAAGGCAGTCCTCAAGGGTCACCGGTAGAAAGAGTCTCGCCGGTACACCTACAGGGCTTCTTTTTTCCCCACGTAGGACGTCGTTAGCATCGAGGTGAGTGTCCATACTCCATCATGCCATTGTCAACAGTGTCTCTTCAGGCACAGTCAATGGTGGAGTGTTTTTAAACAACTGCTGGCCCTCTCATTTCCAGATCAACTCCCACGCGTGTGCAGAGCTACTCAACTTCAGAAGCACTCCACTTCGATGTCCAGACGTTTGGCTCTTCTCTACCTGTCAAAGTCATGGAGGCTTTGACTATGGCTGATGGTGGGTCATTGACTCTTTCCTGTCATTATCTCTCTGCGAGTTATACATACTGTAGAATGCATTGTACAGGTCATCCCGATCAATGCTCTACTCTCCCACGGGTTTTGTGTCCCTCAGCTGATGACCAGATCTCTGTGAAGGTGGATGAGAGTGGCTGGGCCTGGATGGTGTGTGGAGAGCGACTGATCATCTGGAAGATCTGCCAGACTGCTGTTGCAAAGGTACAGTTCAGTGGGTCACACCGTAGCAAAGCGCTTTGAAACGGAACACAAAATGAGCCCTCCTTATTGGGCAAGTCCAGGTAGAACCCTACCACTTTGTGTCACTCCGTTTCAAAACTGGATACACAACCCTGGTTGATAATGATGAGATATGCAACACATTGATGCAGTGTGTCCTATAATAACAAAAAAAAACATGCAGTGCCAATGCGTGAACCTTCTCTGTTGTGTTTCCTAGTTGTCAGTATGTAAGGGCCTCCAGCTGCCAACTAGTGAGTTTGTCTACTATGCTGACCTCATCTCGATATCATCTCCCAGCCCTCTGGAGACTTCCACTGTTCAGGTAATCAATGACTATATCACTAATCAGGAAACTAAACTATTCAACCTCCAAAGGTGGGAACTCATCACACATGTCTGCCTAATGACTTAACTGTTAGCTGTTGAGCAGCTAGCCTGAGTGCCAGTCTCTTTCTGCTTTAGCCTACTTGTTGTTGTCTTGACAAGGCATTCCTGACTGAATAAGCTGGCACCCAGGCTAATAATCAGGAACAAATGAACTGAAATTCCAATCAACTCACCATCAGTCATGGTTGTTTGCTGTTGTGGGACTTTGTCTTGAATGCTCAGTCTATCTCTGTCATGGCGGTGGCTCCGGAGGGAACAGCCCGGTTCTGGCCCAGTTTGGCCCACGAGGGGAATTACGCTGAGACTGTGGTCGACATGGGCGAAAACCTCTGCAACTTTGTTGTGGCTGTTAGGGTAAGTTGGTATGTTGTGGATGCATTGTTCTTCAAATCACATTTATTGGTCATATACACATGGTTAGCAGATGTTAATGCGAGTGTAGCGAAATTCTTGTGCTTCTAGTTCTGACAGTGCAGTAATATCTAACAAGTAATCTAACAATTCCCCAACAACAACCTAATACACACATCTAAAGGGGTGAATGAGAATATGTACATATAAGTATATGGATGAGCGATGGCCGAGCGGCATAGGCAAGGTGCAATAGATAGTATAAAATATAGTATATTCATGTGATATGTGTAATGTAAGATATGTAAACATTATAAGTGGCATTATTTTGAGTGGCATTGTATAAAGTGACGAGTGATACATTTATTAAAGTGGCCAGTGATTGGATCTCAATGTAGGCAGCAGCCTCTCTGAGTTAGTGATTGCTGTTTAGCGGTCTGATGGCCTTGAGATAGAAGCTGTTTATCAGTCTCTCGGCCCCAGCTTCGATGCACCTGTACTGACCTCGCCTTCTGGATGATAGCGTCATGGAGGGCAGGTAGTTTTCCCACAGTGATGCGTTGTGCAGACCTCACTACCCTCTGGAGAGCCTTGCGGTTGAGGGTGGTGCAATTGCCGTACCAGGCTGTGATACAGGATGCTCTCAATTTGCATCAAAGAAGTTTGTCAGGGTTTTGGGTGACAAGCCAAATTTCTTCATTCTCCTGAGGTTGAAGAGGCGCTGTTGTGCCTTCTTCACCACACTGTCTGTGTGGGTGGAACATTTCAGTTTGTCTGTGATGTGTACGCCGAGGAACTTAAAACTTTCCATCTTCTCCACTGCTGTCCCTTCGATGTGGCTGGAGGGTGCTCTCTGCTGTTTCCTGAAGTCCACGATAATTTCCTTTGTTTTGTTAACGTTGAGTGAGAGGTTGTTTTCCTGACACCACACTCCCACACACCGCCCTCACCTCCTCCCTGTAGGCTGTCAAGCCCACTACTGTTGTGTCGTCTGCAAACTTGATGATTGAGTTGGAGGCGTGCATGGCCACGCAATCATGGGTGGACAGGGAGTACAGGAGGGGGTTGAGCACGCACCCTTGTGGGGCCCCAGTGTTGAGGGTCAGCGAAGTGGAGATGTTGTTTCATACCTTCACCACCTGGGGGTGGCCCGTTAGAAAGTCCAGGACCCAATTGCACAGGGCAGGGTTGAGACCCAGGGCCTCCAGCTTGATGATGAGCTTGGAGGGTACTATGGTGTTGAATGCTGAGCTGTAGTCAGTGAACAGCATTCTTACATAGCATTCTTACGTATTCCTTTTGTCCAGATGGGATAGGGCAGTGTGATGGCGATTGCGTCGTCTGTGGACCTATTGGGTCGGTATGCAAACTGAAGTAGGTCTAGGGTGACAGGTAAGGTGGAGGTGATATGATCCCTGTCTAGTCTCTCAAAGCACATCATGATGACAGAAGTGTGTGCTACGGGGCGATAGTCATTTAGTTCAGTTATCTTTGCCTTCTTGGGTACAGGAACAATGGAAGCCATCTTGAAGCATGTGGGGACAACAGACTGGGATATGGAGCGATTGACTATGTCTGTAAACACACCAGCCAGCTGGTCTGCGCATGCTCTGAGGACGTGGCTAGGGATGCCGTCTGGGCCAGCAGCCTTGCGAGGGTTAACATGTTTAAATGTTTTACTCACGTCTGCCACGGAGAAGGAGAAGGGGGAGGGCAGCAGTCATTGTTAGCGGGAAGCAACGGTGGCATTGTGTTATCCTCAAAGCGGGCAAAAAAGGTGTTTAGTTTGTCTGGAAGCGTGACGTCGGTGGCTGGTTTTCATTTTGTCTTCCGTGATTTCCTGTAGACCCTGCCACATACGTCTCGTGTCCGTTGCGACCCCACCATGTCCCTGTACTGGCATTTCGCTTGTTTGATTGCCTTGCGGAGGGAATAACTACACTGTTTATATTCAGTCATATTCCCAGACCTCTTTCCATGGTTAAATGCGGTGGATCGCGCTTTCAGTTTTGCGCGAATGCCGCCATCCATCCACGGTGTCTAGTTAGGGTAGGTTTTAATAGCCACAGTGGGTACAACATCTCCAATGCGCTTGAATACAGCACTGCTCCGCAATCACAGATAAAGGATGTATAGAGCAGGTTCTCATTATTAGTGGATTGAGAATTGCCAACAAATTCTGTGTAAAATGGTAGCACACAGATACACGTTGAGCATATTTATTGGATTAAACATTATGTGCTGTTGATTTCATCCCCTTTCCTCTCCTCCCTCATCCCACCATCCCTCTCTTCCCTCAGGGGGGTAGTTTCATCGTGTCATCCTACAAGGGCCAGTTGATGCGTCTCGGGGCGGACCTCTCCGGAAAGCCGCTGCAGAGGGCGCTACAGCAGGGCCAGGGGGTGCTCTCCGGCATCGGACGCCGCGTCTCCAGCCTCTTTGGCATGCTCGCCCCGCTTACCAACAACAATGCACGTTTCTTCTAGTGGAGTCCTATGAATCCCCAAAATATAGTCATTAATAGGTAAAATGATGATAACAGCTCACATACCCTCTTCTCCCTCTATAGCTCCACAGTGTTCTGTGGGTGGGAGAGACGGGCTGCCTATATACTCTGACCACCTGTGGGCTCAGTAAATGGGAGGTGGATGAGGTCACAGAGCACCAGGTCCTCAGCTGGGACTCCAGCCGCGCTCTGACGGAGAGTGTCGCTGACGCCATCTGGGTAAGCAGAACAACACTTTACATGAATGTTGTGTTGCGTTACTTTGTCAGGTTGCGTTAAATCATGGTGCGTTACTTTGAGGTGAACTGTCCCCTTGGTTGTACAGGTATCTGCCAAAATAAAGGAAACACTTGAGTAAATGAGGGACACAAAGCATGTGCTTCCTGAGTTAATTAATTAATAAGTGAACATATCATCATGCTTAGCCATTATGGCTTCCATGGCTAGAAGAGATCTCAGTGACTTTGAAAGTGTGGTATCAAAGGAGCATAGGGGGTTTAAAGCGTGTGTGTGTCTGTCACCAGATCTCAAACCAATTGAACACTTATGTAAGATCCTGGAGCGACGCCTGAGACAGTGTTTTCCACCACCATCAACAAAACATCAAATTATGCAATTTATTGTGGAAAAATTGTATTGCATCCCTCCAATAGAGTTCCAGACACTTGGAGAATCTATGCCACGGTGCATCAACGCTTTTCAGGTGGCTAGTGGCGGCTCAACACCCTATTAAGACACTTACGTTGGTGTTTCCTTTATTTTGGTAGTTAACCAGTAGATTGGATGATTGTCCTGAAGGCATGACCTGTTTTTGTTTGTTTTTCTCGCCATCAATCAGGGGTCAGAGAGCAACTATGAGGAAATCAAGGAGGGAGTGAACGTTACCTACATGGACATGCAGCTGAGCCAGTAAGTCGAGCTCTCATCTAGGTTTCTGGATGTGTATTTATCTCACTACATGATTTGACGTAATAGTCAGCTGGTGACTGCGACTATGATTCTACATACTTCTGACTATAATTTTGTGTTCCAGGGATGGCCTGGTAGTTTTGGCAGCAGCCTGGCACCCCTCAGACTCCCCCTGCCTGGCCTACTTCTGCCTGGTCACCCTGCTGGACAACGGCAACAACATCTCTGAGGAGCTCTCTGTGGAGGTCACCAAGTACAACCCCCCTTTCCAGGTCAGTTTTCACTTAACCCTGGTCACTGAATTAGTGTATTATGGTTTATGAATGCTTTTTTTATTTTGTATTGTATTAGTTTGAAAGTGGCAATAGGTTCCCTAAGTAGACTCGCTCAAGGCTTCATGGCTTTCTACATTTTCATGAATTTCGACAAAATATAATGCTATTTTTCAGACATGAAAATATCAACCATATTGGTCTTCCTTCAGTTTAAATGTGGATGTTTATTTGTCTAATGGTTGATATGTTGTGTTATTCCCCTCAGAGTGAGGATGCCCTCCAGGCCATGAGGCTGTTGTTACCACTGGCCTCCAGCCCTGCTGCCTTCCTGTACAACGAGGAGCTGGTGTTTGCCTGCTCCACCGGTACCGGCAGAGGAGGTCTACCTGAGGAGAAGATCCCCTTCAACACACCTGGTAAGAGACATGGATAATGGGCTCAAGGTTAGAGGACATTGGGCCACTCTCAATAGTTTAAAATGGCCCTTTTCCTCATCTCATTTTCTTAATTAAAAAAACATTTGACAAGAAGAGGAAGCCTTTAGAAACTGTTGACATGCACCCAATGTTTTAAACAGAATGGTATTGATGAGTGAATGGTGTAGATGGCTACAACAACAGCTCTCAGTAAAACATAGTTATCATAATAATATCAACAACCTTTTGGTCTTTTTAGATCATTATCCATTTTCATGAAAGGTCAATTTGACTTGACTCGCCTCCCATGTTTCTATTCTCACCGTCCTCCTTCATCTCTCCAGGTGACCGTCTGCGTGGTGGGGGCTGCTGTGCCAACCTGCCGGTGTTCTTCTCCCAGAACAGTGGTCTGGTGGCCGTGGTGGCCAGGGAGAGTGCCTCCATGCTGCCTGATACCATGGAGGACTCCCTCTGCTTCTCCTTGGCTGGGGCCGGCCCTGAGGTAGAGTCAGATTAAATAAAGCAGGGCTAGGTCTCTGATATGGAACTTGGTCGCCAATTGGGTCATTTGACTTGTATGAATAATTAGATGGCATTCAATTGGTGGACTAGCAATGTTTTTTATTTGTTCATTTTCATTCTTTTCACATAATTGATGAGTTCACATTGTTCACACTTTTTGGTTTCAAGGCAACTGCTATGGAGACTCCGACTAGGATGGAGCCTGTAGCGCAAGAGGACAAAACTAAACTCCTAAAAGCAGCGTTCCTGCAGTTCTGCCGGTAAGTCTGCAGAAAGATTGTGTGACGTTGGCCCCAATTGCTGAAGTTGTAGTTTTTTTGACAGTGACACAGACCTCCTTCGAAAAACAAGGGAATTTGTTTGTTTCTCCCCTGAAAAAAAATGTCCCTGTGTTGAGGACGATGTGGATTTAGGTCTGTGTAATTACTTGCTCTCTGTGATTGCATCTGCCCAGTTGTTGGTAAGCTTGAGCAGCTGTTACTGCCAAATGAGGACGCAGAGCTCTGAGAGTTTTTTACAGAAAGAGGGGGGGAGTGACTGTGTGAGAGTACATGTAGCCATTGAGTGAATGGGGTGTGTACACTTTAAATGAGTACCACTAAGTAATTATGTGAAATTATTTTATGTGTTTTCAGGAATGACCTGGTTAAATGATCCAAGCAATAAACATTGTTACCATTGAGTTTACCTTACAATGTTGTGAGTAGAACGTAACTGTTGTGTTTATCAGGAATGACCTGGTGGGGGCCCAGGACATGACAGATGAGCTGTTCCCCCCGGAGGGGGACGGAGACGGGGAGGTGGGCGGGGAGCTGGACCTGGTGGTGACCCGGATCAACCTGGACCTGGTGGACGACTACCCAGCCTCAGACCCCCGCTGGGCCGAGTCTGTCCCTGACGGTGGGAGGGAGGGAGGGAAACAGAAAAAGAGGGAGAGAAATGTAGACAGGCAAAGACACGGAAACATGTAGTTATTTTCTATCAAAATGATTGAATATATTGCTCCACATAGAAGTGACCTTGTTTCTGTGTTGTGTTCAGAGAGTGCTGGCTTCCCCCTGACCTCCCTCATCATCCTCCACCAGCTAGAGGACAAGATGAAGGCCCACGGCTGCTTCATGGACTTCCTGCTACAGGTGGGCCACCTGCATAGAAATATATTTCAGTCCTGTTTAATCCGGAATAATTCTAATCCTGTGGGCCACCTGCATAGAAATACATTTTAATCCCGTTTAATCCGGAATAATTCTAATCCTGTGGCCACCTGCATAGAAATACATTTCAATCCGGAATAGTTCTAATCATATGGGTCACCGTGGGATCGGACTTCACCACAGAGCTTCTCACAGATTTCTGAATAAAGATCGATATGTCATGACTGAGTTCAACAACCATACCTCGTTACTCCACACCCCGATTTCCAAACGAGCTTCAGTGCCATACAACACTCCTTCCGTGGCCTCCAACTGCTCTTTAACGCTAGTAAAACTAAATGCATGTTCTTCAAGCGATCGATGCTTGCACCCGCCTTCCTGACTAGCATCACTACTCTGGACCGTTCTGACTTATATGTGGACAACTACAAATACCTAGGCATCTGGCTAGACTGTAAACTCTCTTTCCAGACTCCTATTAAGCATCTCCAATCCAAAATTATATCTAGAATTGGCTTCCTATTTTGCAACAAAGCCTCCTTCACTAACGCTGCCAAACATACCCTCGTAAAACTGACTATCCTACCGGTCCTCGACGTCGGGGCTATTTACAAAATGGCCTCCAACACTCTACTCAGCAAACTGGATGCAGTCTATCACAGTGCCATCCGTTTTGTCACCAAAGCCCCATATACCACCCACCACTGCGACCTGTATGCTCTCGTCGGCTGGCCCTCGCTACATATTCGTTGCCAAACCCACTGATTCCAGGTCATCTATAAGTGTTTGCTAGGTAAAGCTCCGCCTTATCTCAGCTCACTGGTCACCATAACAACATCCACCCGTAGCACGCACTCCAGCAGGTATCTCACTGGTCATCCCCAAAGCCAACACTTCCTTTGGCTGCCTTTCCTTCCAGTTCTCTGCTGCCAATGACTGGAACGAATTGCAAAAATACGTCTCCAACTTCAACGATATCTCCCTCACTAACTTTAAACATCAGCTATCTGATCAGCTTACCGATCGCTGCAGCTGTACACAGCCCATCTGTAAATAGCCCATCCAACTACCTACCTCATCCCCATATTGTTTTTATTTACTTTTCTGCTCTTTTGCACACCAGTATTTCTACTTGCACATCATCATCTGCAGTGTTCATTTGCTAAATTGTAATTACTTTGCTACTATTGGCCTATTTATTGCCTTCCCTCCTTACTCCATTTGCACACACTGTACATATTGTGTTATTGACTGTACGTTTATTTATTTATGTAAATACGTTTATTTATGCGTAACTCTGTTGTTGTTTCTGTCGCACTGCTTTGCTTTGTCTTGGCCAGGTCACAGTTGTAAATGAGAACTTGTTCTCATACTGGCACACCTCCCTTCCCCCACAGGTGGGTCTCCTGGACCGGTTGGGCCAGACCACGGTGCGCTCGTCTCCCATGGCGACGCGCCTGTTGCTGTGTGAACACGCCGAGAAGCTACAGGCGGCCATGGCGCTGAAGAACCACCACGCCAAGCACAGCGAGCTGGTCAATCGCGCCATCCTCATTGCCTTGAGGAAGAGCAACGCAACCGTGTCCACCAGCCTCACGGCCGCAGACGTCTTCTTCAGAGAGGTGACAATGACAGAGATAATATCCCCAGCAGGGCTGGGGTCTGGTGACAATGACAGAGATAATATCCCCAGCAGGGCTGGTGTCTGGTGACAATGACAGAGATAATAGTTGGGGTCTTCACACAATTTAGATGATTTGAGATTCCAATTTAATCATAAAATCATGTTTTCTGTCAAAGCATTAGCTTTGGGATTGTGGGAAGCTTCTGTCTTATGCCTGAGGTGAGGTTATTAAGGTGTGTGTGTGTGTGTGTGTAGGTGTCTCAGATCTCCTCAGTCTTTGAGTGTCTACTGGAAGAGGAGGAGAGGACTCTAAAGGAGAACCCTGTGGACTCTGTGAAGTGGGCTGAAGTGGTGCTCAGTGTCAATACCATCATCAAGGTACACAACACAGTCAGTGCGGGCCCTCTGTATCCACATCCATATTGTTTGTCATGTATCTCCCATGCATGTGTATAGTTGCCTTTTGATCATATGGTGTGCTTATATATACTGTGTATCTACAGTAAATTCGTAAAGTATTCAGACCCCTTGACAATCTACACACACTACCCCATAATGACAAAGCAAACACAGGTTTTTAGACATTTTTGCAAATATATGCAAAAAAATGTCACATTTACATAAGTATTCAGACCCTTTACTCAGTACTTTGTTGAAGCACCTTTGGCATCGATTACAGCCTTGAGTCTTCTTGGTATGACGCTACAAGCTTGGCACACCTGTATTTGGGGAGTTTCTCCTATTCTTCTCTGCAGATCCTCTCAATCTCTGTCAGGTTGGACGGGGAGCGTCACTGCATAGCTATTTTCATGTCTCTCAAGTCCAGGCTCTGGCTGGTCCTCTCAAGGACATTCAGAGACTTGTCCCGAAGCCACACCTGCATTGTCTTGGCTGTGTGCATAGGGTCATTATCCTGTTGGAAGGTGAACCTTCGCCCCAGTCTGAGGTCCTGCTCTGGAGCAGGTTTTCATCAAGGATCTCTCTGTACTTTGCTCTGTTCATCTTTCCTTCGATCCTGACTAGTCTCCCAGTCCCTGCCGCAGAAAACATCCCCACAGCATGATGCTGCCACCACCATGCTTCACCGTAGGGATGGTGCCAGGTTTCCTCCAGATGTTACGTTTGGCATTCAGGCCAAAGTGTTCAATCTTGGTTTCATCAGACCAGAGAATCTTGTTTTCATGGCCTGAGAGTCCTTTAGGTGCCTTTGGCAAACTCGAAGTGTACTGTCATGAGCATTTTTATTGAGGAATGGCTTCCGTCTCACCACTCTACCATAAAGGCCTGATTGGGGGAGTGCTACAAAGATGGTTGTCCTTCTGTAAGGTTCTCCCATCTCCACAGAGGAACTCTGGAGCTCTGTCAGAGTGACCATCGGGTTCTTGGTCACCTCCCTGACCAAGGTCGATTGCTCAGTGTGGCTGAGAGGCCAGCTCTAGGAAGAGTCTTGGTGGTTCCAAACTTCCTCCATTTAAGAATGATTGAGGCCACTGGGTTCTTGGGGATATTCAATGCTGCAGGCATTTTTTGGTACTCTTCCCCAGATCTATGCCTCGATCTATGCCTCCTGTCTCAGAGAGCTACAGACAATTCCTTTGACCTCATGGCTGGGTTTTTGCTCTGACATGCACTGTCAACTCTGGGACCTTTTATATAGACAGGTGTGTGCCTTTCCAAATCATGTCCTATCAATTGAATTTACCACAGGTGGACTCTAATCAAGTTGTAGAAACATCTCAAGGATGATCAATGGAAACAGGGTGCACCTGAGCTCAATTTCGAGACTCCTAGCAAAGGGTCTGAGTACTTATGTAAATAAGGTATTTTATTTTTCATAAATTTGCAAAAATGTCTTAATATGTTTTCGCTTTGTCATTATGGGGTATTGTGTGTAGATTTAATGAGGAACAATAATGTATTTAATACATTTTTGAATAAGGCCGTAACCTAACAAAATGTGGAAAAGGTCAAGGGGTCTGAATACTGTATGCACTGTATATATATTCTATATTCTGAGCAACAATATAAGTGCAAGGTTTAAAGTGTTGGTCCATGAGCTGAAATAAAAGATCCCAGAAGTGTTCCATACGCACAAAAAATGTATTTCTCTCTAATTTGTTTACCTTTCCTATTAGTGAGCATTTCTTCTTTGCCCAGATAATCCATCCACCTTTCAGGTGTGGCATATCAAAATGCTGATTAAACAGCATGATCATTACACAGGTGCACCTTGTGCTGGGCCTGGCTCCCCAGTTGCTGGGCCTAGCTCCCAAGTGGGTGGGCCTATGCCCAGTCATGTGAAATCCATAGATTAGGGCCTAATGAATTTATTTCAATTGACTGATTTCCTTATATGAACTGTAACTCAGTAAAATCATTGAAATTGTTGCCTGTTGCGTTGTATATTTTTGTTCATATACGTACAGTTGAAGTCGGAAGGTTACATACACCTTAGCCAACTGCATTTAAACTCCGTTCTTCACAATTTCTGATATTTATTCCAAGTAAAAAATCCCTGTCTTAGTTCAGTTAGGATCACCAGTTTATTTTAAGAATGTGAAATGTCAGAATAATAGTAGAGTGAATGATTTATTTCAGCTTTTATTTCTTTCATCACATTCCCAGTGGGTCAGAAGTTTACATACACTCAATTAGTATTTGGTAGCATTGCCTTAAACAATTTAAACTTGGGTCAAACGTTTAGGGAAGCCTTCCACAAGCTTCCCACAATAAGTTGGGTGAATTTTGGCCCATTCCTCCTGACAGAGCTGGTGTAAATGAGTCAGGTTTGTAGGCCTCCTTGCTCGCACACGCCTTTTCAGTTCTGCCCACAAATGTTTCTATAGGATTGAGGTTAGGGCTTTGTGATGGCCACTCCAATACCTTGACTTTGTTGTCCTTAAGCCATTTTTCCACAATTTTGGAAGTATGCTTGGGGGCATTGTTCATTTAGACGACCCATTTGCGACCAAGCTTTAACTTCCTGACGGATGTCTTGAGATGTTGCTTCAATCTATCCACATAATTTCCTCCCTCATGATGCCATCTATTTTGTGAAGTGCACCAGTCCCTCCTGCAGCAAAGCACCCACACAACATGATGCTGCCACCCCCGTGCACACAACATGATGCTGCCACCCCCGTGCTTCACGGTTGGGATGGTGTTCTTCAGCTTGCAAGCCTCCCCCTATTTCCTCCAAACATAACGATGGTCATTATGGCTGAACAGTTTTATTTTTGTTTCATCAGACCAGAGTACATTTCTCCAAAAAGTACGATCTTTGTCCCTATGTACAGTTGCAAACCGTAGTCTAGCTTTTTTATGGCTGTTTTGGAGCAGTGGCTTCTTCCTTGCTGAGCGGCCCGTCAGGTTATGTCGATATAGGACTCGTTTTACTGTGGATATAGATACTTTCGTACCGGTTTCCTCCAGCATCTTAAAGGTTCTTTGCTGTTGATTTGCACTTTTCGCACAAAAGTACATTAATCTCTAGGAGACAGAACGTGTCTCCTTCCTGAGCGGTATGACGGCTGCGTGGTTTGGTGGTGTTTATACTTGTGTACTATTGTTTGTACAGATGAATGTGGTACCTTCAAGCATTTGGAAATTGCTCCCAAGGATGAACCAGAAGCTTCTAAAGCCATGACATAGTTTTATGGAATTTTCCAAGCTGTTTAAAGGCACAGTCAACTTAGTGTATGTAAACATCTTGACCCACTGGAATTGTGATACAGTGAGTTTAAAAAAAAGTGAAATAACCTGTCTGTAAACAATTGTTGGTAAATTGACTTGTGTCATGCACAAAGTAGATGTCCTAACTGACTTGCCAAAACTATAGTTTGTTAACAAGAAATTTGTTAAGTGGTTGAAAAACAAGATTTAAAGACTCCAACCTACATGTATGTAAACTTCTGACTTCAACTGTATGTCATGTTGCTTGTGAGGTGGTATTTCTTGTAATGGCACAGTCAGTAATTTGTGTACGTTTGTGTGTTGTATTCCAGGACATGCTGCAGGCTGCTGGTCAGTACAGAGACACCAAGGCCTCACTGTACAGAGCCTCAGAGAGCACCACTGCTGAGCCAGAATACATCCCATGGACCGGTACATTCGCTGTTGAACGCCTTGTCTCCTTTTGTTAATGTCAGCTGATCTGAAAAGACAGGATAGGTGAAAGTGATATGCTAGATCCCTTTCACTGCGATGGAGAAGAATTTAGAGTCTCCCAAATATAAGACAATTGAGATGCGCCCTTAATCCCTAAACCTGTATCTTTCTCTCCCCACAGCCTCTAGCGGTCTGGGCGGGGTGCGCACCGTCATCGCCCGCCAGCACGAGGTGATCCTGCGTGACGTGTACCCTCACGCCGATTCGGAGCTGCGCAATGGCCTGATCGAGCAGCTGACAGCACTGCTGGACGTGCTCCTGGGAGGCTACGTTGCCCAGCTGACCTCACTGAGACCGGGCCGTCCGGGCCAGCAGGACCACTACATCACCCTGGAGATGGAGTACACGCAGCGTCGCTCTGAGCTGCTCGCACCACTGTGTGAGTGGAGATTGAACGCAAAATACCGGGCGGGCATTTTGGAATACAAAATAAGTGGAATTACACATTTATAGCTAAATGTAGCTGATATTTTTCATAAATTATAAGTCTGACTGCTTATTGCATCCATTATAAAGGTATTATGTACACTCAAATAATATTACAGGTGTTAACTTTTCCTTATGTTCCAGTGGAGCTGGGTCAGTACCAGTGGGTGGCGGCACTGGCAGAGAAATATTGTGACTTTGACATTCTGGTCCAGATGTGTGAGCAGACTGACAACCAGAATAGACTGCAGCACTACATGGCCAAGTTTGCCGACCAGGTCAGACACTAATCCTCTAAAACCAAGGTGGTGTTCATTAGGTGGAGAAATTTTGAAATGGGGAGGTACTACTTGAACTGGTCCAATAAGAACGCAGATTTTTGTTGTTGTTTGCTAAATGTTTTGCTACTGTGTGCCGTACTGAACACGGCCAAATCTGGCACTAACAAGGGATATGTGCATGTTACATTTTAATTTATTTAGCAGACACTCTTATCCAGAGCGACTTACAGAAGCAATTAGGGTTAAGTGCCTTGCTCAAATTCAAATCGACAGATTTTCACATAGTCGGCTCGGGGATTCGCAGCTTTCAATCTTTTGGTTACTGGCCTAACGCTCTTAACCACTAGCCTACCTGCCGTTACTCAGACAGCGCATGTAAATCATACATTGATACCCATTATGAGATAAAAATGTTGTTATTTCTCAAGCTAGGACTAGACTAGGATTCCAAAGATGCTGCGTGTTTCATTTAATTTCCATGTCACTTCCTGTAGAACTTTGCGGACTTCCTGTTCCGCTGGTACATGGAGAAGGGAAAGCGGGGCAAGCTGCTCTCCCAGCCCATCGCCCAGCACCAGCAGCTGGCCAGCTTCCTGCAGTCCCACGAACACCTCAGCTGGCTGCACCACATCCACGTACATGACTTCAGCAGTGTAAGTGGAACACACACTCTCTCTCTCTCTCACACACACACATATCAGTTGACCTTAGTAGCTAACTTGTGAACATGCCGCTTCATATGAAAAGACATACAGTAGATATAGTGTAGTTTCCCATGTTAATATAAACAGTGTTGCATTTGTGATATTTATTTGACCATCTCTTTCTCTTCCCAGGCCCACAAAACCCTGTATGGCCAGGCCAACATGGAGACACGTTACTTTGTGAAGAAGAAGATCCTGTTGGCTCTCAGTAAACTGACTGCCCTGGCATCAGACATGCCTGAGGCGGTGATGAAGAAACAAGTAGACGGTAAGGGGCTACTTGAGATAATGCTGCTTAATTCTGCTTCAACTGTGTTCGTATTTAGCCCTAAGACAACAGACACTGTTTGATGCAAAAGAAGCAAGGAAACCTCTGTTCACTGTGGGGTGTCTAATTGGTGAGTTCTGCAGGGATATCACCAGTGTTTTCTTTGTCATCCTACAGACATGGTAGAGCAGGAGCGGTTCATGCTGCACCAGGAGACTCTGCCCAAACAGCTGCTGGAGGAGAAACAACAGAACCCAGACACCATGCCCCTGCTCAGCGCTCACAACCTTATTAATGTAAGAACACACATCAGTGGACCCCTCACATTACCACATAACCCAACACAGATAACGTTATCAATGCACCATTATAAACTGGGTGATTCGAGCCCTGAATGCTGATTGGCTGACAGCCATGGTATATCAGACTTTATACCACAGGTATGACAAAATGTATTTTTACTGCTCTAATTACATTGGTAACTAGTTTATAATAGCAATAAGGCACCTCCTAGGTTTGTGATATATGACCAATATGCCACACCTAAGGATTGTATCCAGGCACTCCGCGTTGTGTCATGCCATGAACAGCCGTTAGCCGTGGAATATTGGCCATATACCACACCCCCTCATGCCTTATAGCTTAAGTAGACTATACACGCACAGTCGCACAACCAGTAACTCTAAATAAATCCACATACCTGCCACCACACAGATACACGATGACAATACAACACACACATCTATCCTCCTGTCACCAACTGAACCCCAAAAAGAAGCTCCCACAAATACCAATGGACTGACCTCATTTTTCTATTTTCTCACCAGCTGTATATTTGTGATGACAACCGACGAGCCAATGAGTATGACTTCAAGAAGGCTTTGGATCTACTGGAGTACATAGACGAGGTAGTCCTACTACCGCTAGCATGAATCATTAACTCAGGGTTGATTACCGTAATTTCCGGACTATAAGCCGCTACTTTATTCCCACACTTTGAACCTCGCGGTTTATACAATGACGCGGCTAATTTATGGATTTTTCCCGCTTTCACAAGATTCATGCCGCCGCCAAAAAACTGAGCACCGTCACATAATGTGATGTAAATCGAGCGAGCTCAAACTTCCCATCATTCTGAATACAGTAGTCATTTTGTCACCCTCATCATGGCAAAAACACGGAGAAATACATATGATGCAGCTTTCAAGTTGAAGGCGATCGATCTGGCTGTTGGAAAAGGAAATAGAGCTGGTGCATGGGAGCTTGGCCTTAATGAGTCGATGATAAGACGTTGGAAACAGCAGCGTGAGGAACTGACTCAGTGCAAAAAGACAACAAACCTTTCAGAGGGAAGAAAAGCAGATGGCCCAAAGTATTTGCAGCCACTCGACATCAGTGTAAATCGTGCATTTAAGGTGGCGCTCCGTGTTCAGTGGGAGGCTTGGATGACAAATGGGGAGAAATCCTTCACTAAAACGGGCCGCAGGCGAAGAGCATCTTATGGTCAAGTGGACAGCATGGAGCATTGTCAAAAAATCCACTATCATCAACGGGTTTCGAAAGGCTGGACTGCTGCGTGTTGAAGGGGCAGCATGAGCTCAGCGGGGTATTTGTCTCCGGATGAAAGTGACGAGAGCGACAATGAAAACGATCCAACATCGGATGAAGCAATTCTGAGGCTATTCAACTCCGACACCGAAGGAGATGACTTCAGTGGTTTCAGTGCACAGGAGGAGGCTTGGTAGGCTACTGTTTTAATTTTTGTTACAAGCCGTGTTTCGTTAAAGCCTATTTATTTTTGTTACAAGCCGTGTTTCGTTTAAAGGCTGTGTAAAGTTAATTTGTTTCAATGTACCGGTAGGCACCTGCGGCTTATAGACATGTGCGGCTTATTTATGTACAAAATACATATTTTTTAATAATTCAGTGGGTGCGATTTATATTCAGGTGCGCTTAATAGTCCAACAATTACGGTAATCAGGTCTGTCAGGGTTCACTGATATGGGCCATATTCTTGTTGCAGGAGGATGCTGTGGACATTGAGGGACTCAAGTGTGAGATCTTCTGCAAGGCCCTCAAGAAAGACGAGTAAGTACCGCTCAATGGCCCTAATCCTTCTATCTCACTCTTACTCCCTTTCTTGCTAATTTCCTAATTCCAAATTTGAAAGGATTTGATAGGTATAAATATGCTGTTTGACACTTCTTACATTTTTGTTATTTCTTTACGCTGTCAATGAGCTTTATATAGTAAATGCAATGCATTTATAAGTATTATTATAATTATTATTATTATTACTGTAAATTTGCATTGAGCTTCCTTTTACGCTGTGTTTCTCACAGCTGGTCGTCTGCTGATGGAAACGATGACCCTCTGGAGGCAGCCAAGGACAGCATCTTTGTCAAGATCCTCCTCAAGCTCATACAAGAAGGTAAGCACTGCAGTAGCCATTTTGTCTCGGTGTCTGACCCAAGGATTTCACTGTATTCTCATCAGTTAATTTGTTTGTTAACAACACATTTCAAGAGTTACTTAAGAGATATTTAGGAGATTGTTGAATTGTTGTAATATTTTTTTGTTATTAATGACAAAATATTGAAAAGGGGTATTGAGTGTCACTGCTCTGTTTATGTACCTCTTTATGACCCTTCCAACCTATTCAGAATGTGTTCTCTTGTTGTTTTCCAGGTGTTCCTCTACAGACCTACCTTCCTGACGTCAAAGACCTTCTTCAGCTGGACGAGATGGAGGCTTTGAAATCAAAGCCCACTTTTGAGTTTGTAATGCGGGCCAACTATGAACATTACCTGCAAGCACAGATCTGATGACCCCTGACCCCTTTCACAACTGTGTCTCCCAGGTTGCACTTGGTTTGTTCCTTTTCTTTTCCATTTTTACTGTTTGTTTGACAAAAAGATAACGTGTTGCATTTTCTAAATAAAAGTCATATTTCTGTAAATGTTCTATTCTTTTGATTTTGGCATTCACGAGACTCCTTTTAAGTTTTTGAAAAACAAAATATATTGTTTTATTTCCTTACCTCAATAACCTGGGAAAAAGCAACATGTAGATACACATCCTGAATCTCCAATACACCTATATCTCCTGTGATAATTGCTTGAGTAAAAGTCAGGAGAGTAAATGTCATGGATTCAACTGGAGCCGTTAGGCTAGGACCAGAGATAAAACAGTACACACCTCGTGTACTAGCTGCTCAAAATGAACACAACATCCAACTCAACAACAACCACACTCATTGACTAACATGCCATAATAGGCTATTGGATTTCTGCAGCAAGCCATTGGGTGCTCGTAGCCTACATTGCCAACTGTATTGGGTTCATGTTTAAATAGCGGGGCCTGACTCAAGTGTCTCCCTCCAACCCTTCGAGGAGTCTGCAACTGATCCACTTTCACTGATGGCAGAAGCAGATGGCCTCTGTGTCTTGTTCTAAAAATAGAAAATAGAGGTTAAATTAGGGACATACACAATAAATGACCACCACTGCTGTTATGGGGGAGGGGGATTGAAGGTTCAGTAGCCCTATATGGGGGGGATTGAAAGAACTCCCTCTGAGAAAGTGTGCTTTTGATAGGCTTCTAAGCATACTCTTTCACACCTAATCAATAGTCTTGATTGACTATTTTGAGTAGTTGTCATGGATGCTGACACTAAGTTGAAACTTTCACTGATCTTTGACAGATTGTTTGTGTGGGAGCTCTAGGTTTGGAATATTTTATTACAGGACTTCCTGTCTGGCTTGTAGAATGCCTCCATGGATGGTGGTGTTGTGTATGGTTGGTATGGAGATAACATTTACGAGCCTGAGTATTGGTCCCGCATGGCGCTTGCAACGCCGGGGTTGTGGGCTTGATTCCCACGGGAGACCAGTACGATAATGTATGCACTCACTACTGTAAGTCGCTCTGGATAAGAGCGATAAGGTCCGTTAAATGACAAATGTAAACATTGTAATATTGGTATACGAAGTAGGCTATCCCATCAATAACATGCCTATCAAAGCTAAAATTATAGGGACCAATGGAAGTTGGATAATGCAATTTTAAACATTTCGTTTTCTTGTACTAAAATACCTTTCCACAGGTATATTTAGTTGGATACCTTGGCAGTGATGAGTTAGCAGTTGGACAAACATATCAGTTTATAAAGATGCTTTTTTTAAACGCTGGGGCTACAAAAAAGGAATTGTCCATGCCTTGGTGGCTGGCTGCAGCTGTTCGACTGTGCATGGCTAGGGTCCTATCTGCTTTCACCTACCCCCCCCCCCCCCCCCCCCCCCCCCCAGTTCAGAGCTACCCCCTGTTCAGGGAAACTAGACCGTGGCCACTGTAGTAAATGCGGAAGTTACAAGTGACCAGCTACCACAAACGCCCCCATCTCAAACTTGACACAACCCCCCCTCATCTTTATTTGCTGTTGTTGATTCTGCAGAATAAAGTCCATGTTAAATCAGTACCCTTGTGAAAAGTTTGAGGGATTTTAATTTAAAATGTTCTATGTGTTTTCAAACTTTTTGTTCAAAAAATAGTACTAGACTAACAGCTACACAGCCTACATATTTGAAACACCATTTGAGAGACAATTTCCGCCCCAAAAAATGTTCTTATCAATTAAAATAACATTCATCTGACAAAGAACCGGATAAAATACACTGAGATTCACTGTATAATAATTTGTAGTGTGAAAATTAAACAACCCTTATAAATTCGCACCTGCTCTAGCTGTAAAGGAATCAACATAAACCAATAAAATAACATGAATAGAACATGGGCTACCTTGACGAGGTGCGCTCGGAAAGCAAGTCATTTGCAAAGAAAAAAATAAAGCCACAATCAATATCCTTGCATCATTGAATGATTTGGCATTGCATGCTGTCATAGAACGAAGAATATGGACGTGTGTAGTCCTGCGTCGAAGCGCGCCTGTGTTCAAAATGCCATGCAGGAGTCCGACGGATTACACCCCTCGGCTCTCCATACACGGGCCGAGCGCTACAGTTTGAATTCGGGACTACCTCTCCATATATGGACCGTCCTGCGCATTACGAAGTGCGACCCTGAGCTCTTTAGCGCTCGTCTACGGGAGTGTCCAGTGCGCACCCGTCCCAAGAACCAAATATGGATGAAGGGGTCGGGAGAATTCCTGTGGAATAGATGGACATTCCTAATGGTTGTCAGGAGACGAAAAAAGGTGGATGGCGTCGGGTATATAAGGTTGACGGCGGTTGCTATCAGTCCTTAGCTGGAACCAGAAGTGATAAAGTTCTGCAACTGAGCTTCTTCTAAAAGAAAACCAGGTAAGTGAACGCGTCCGTGGAATATTACACCACGCTGCTGCACCAGGAGGTCAATACGAGGAGTGGATTTTTTTCCTCTCTCTGGGACATTACATCGTGGACTCTGAATAAGGAATTAAACAAATCAAAGATAATCTACACAGTATTGTGACAGTCAGTGAAACTTGGCAGCCAATCACCGGCTCAGTTGAACTTTTAGCCTACTATCGTAAACTGAACAGATTTCACCTGACTGTCAAATGATTATTATAATAATAGAAGATATTGGATTAAAATTAATTTGATTTGATACATTTGTCTACCTGCATAATATAGGCTAATGCGTCATTGTAAAAAATTATGTTGATTTAATTGATAAATTATAATTGGTATTTGAGATTTAAAAAATATATATATATTTTGGTAGTTAATTTGCTTTATTAAGATAATGTAAGACAAAATATTGAATACGTCTACTGAATATTGGAAAACCTGTTACGTCAGCAGGTGAGAGCAAGAAGAGAAAGAGATCCACAACTTTGCATTGAATCAAAAGTTCCTGGAAGGACTGCATTACATGCTTATAGCTAGCTACCCTATATGATAGGTTACACAATATGTGTATTGATTGTCGATCTATTTAACCAGTTGATGTGCATTACCTGAAATCCTTATTAATATAAAACGTATATGTAATGTAAAATTACTCCATGGAACGATTTTTGAAATGTTTGTCAATGTCAATGTGTAGCCTAACGTTATCATGACCACTTTGGTAAAATTCCCGAGACCTGCGTGTCAGACTACGGTGTCATATTTAAGCAATAAGGCATGAAGGGTGTGGGTGTGGTATACGGACACAGCCCTTAGATGTGGTATATTGGCTATATACCACACACCCCCGAGGTGCCTTATTACTATTATAAACTAGTTACCAACGTAATTAGAACACTAAAACGTTATTTTTGTCATAGTCGTGAACTCTTACTTTAGAGTGCGATAAAATAGCATACAAGCAGGTTAACTATGACTTCTGCAGTGCATGGCCATGGGGTAGTGAAATAATTCTGCAGTAGGAAGCTTAAATATTGCATTTATGTTCCAAACAACATTCTTGGAGAATACAACATTTTTGTGAATACAATAATAATTTAGTGAAACATTTATAATTGATGCAGTACTATGGATACCAATATCCCTGTGAGCATCCCAGGCTCAAGAAGTGCATCTAAGGTAGGAGGGCCTAGTGTCTGCAGGTTTAGTTTTTTCCTTTCAATTAAGACCTAGATAACCAGGTGAGGGGAGTTATTTACTAATTAGTTACCTTGATTCATCAATCAAGTAGAGGGGAGGATTGAAAACCCGCAGACACTCGACCCTTTGTAGAATGAGTTTGACACCTGTGATCTAATGGTTAAGAACATACATTGTGGGAAGCACTGATGTAGGCAACCTAATATGCATTCTTGGTCAACTCTCAGTGTAATGTGATTCATTCTGTTTGATCATTTGTTACGCGTGGATAATCTTAAGTGAGCATACATGATGCATCAGCAATACATCCGAAAGTATCGTTTTTACGCACAGAATGTTGTTTTCACGCATATAATGTAGGTGCGTAACGTCAGTGAGAGATTTTGCAGTAAGTAGACTACTTACAGTATACTGTATGATAAATGTGTGTTCCTTTTGCACATTGTCTCAGAACCCACCAAGATGTGTGACGACGACGAGACTACCGCTCTTGTGTGCGACAATGGCTCCGGCCTGGTCAAGGCTGGCTTCGCCGGCGACGACGCCCCCAGGGCTGTCTTCCCATCCATTGTCGGTCGCCCTCGTCACCAGGTACGTAAAAGCACCACTCCTAGGTATGGCTAGTAATGTGAATTAAGGCACCATACCTTGTCTCATGATATAGCCAACTATGATATCCAAAGTGCAAAGACATGCGTAAAAAGCATATTGGCAAATATATACGAATTAAAGTAAAATAATGCATTTAGGTATAGTTTATTAGTGGTAACGTGTAATGTGTTAGGTGCGATGTGCCGTTTTAGTGTGCAATGTTAGATGATAATGTGTAGTTGTTAGGCTTGTGCGCCATGTCCTTGCCGGCGTCTCAACGGGCTTGTTCTGTCTCTTCCAGGGTGTGATGGTGGGTATGGGTCAGAAGGACTCCTACGTAGGAGATGAAGCTCAGAGCAAGAGGGGTATCCTGACCCTGAAGTACCCCATCGAGCATGGTATCATCACTAACTGGGACGACATGGAGAAGATCTGGCACCACACCTTCTACAACGAGCTGCGCGTTGCCCCCGAGGAGCACCCCACCCTGCTCACTGAGGCCCCCCTGAACCCCAAGGCCAACAGAGAGAAGATGACACAGATCATGTTCGAGACCTTCAACGTTCCCGCCATGTATGTGGCCATCCAGGCTGTCCTGTCCCTGTACGCTTCTGGTCGTACCACCGGTAAGAACTTCCCCCGCTCGCGCCTTTTTTCGCACACAACTCGTTATTTGTATTTCAAGTTGTTGGTGGTTGGGTTGTCTGCTTTACTGAATTGTGGTGTTTTCTGTGTTTAGGTATTGTGCTGGACTCCGGTGATGGTGTGACCCACAACGTCCCCATCTATGAGGGTTACGCTCTCCCCCACGCCATCATGCGTCTGGATCTGGCTGGTCGCGATCTGACTGACTACCTCATGAAGATCCTGACCGAGCGTGGCTACTCTTTCGTCACAACCGGTGAGCATGAACTTTGTGTTTTTGCATAGAAATGCTTGTTTGATCAATTTCAAGTATTATAACCTTTTACGCACAAAAGCACAGACGCACGGGGATATACTTTTACGCATTAACGGAAATGTCTCATTTCAGCCGAGCGTGAGATCGTGCGTGACATTAAGGAGAAGCTGTGCTATGTCGCCCTGGACTTCGAGAACGAAATGGCCACCGCCGCCTCCTCCTCCTCCCTGGAGAAGAGCTACGAGCTTCCCGACGGTCAGGTCATCACCATCGGTAACGAGCGTTTCCGTTGCCCAGAGACCCTCTTCCAGCCTTCCTTCATTGGTGGGTATTTACCGTTATAGGCCTATAATATAATCCAACATAAAATCTTCGGCCTAAAGAGTGGTTGAATATTAATATTGATCTTTGTATACCTGCACAGGTATGGAGTCCGCTGGTATTCATGAGACTGCCTACAACAGCATCATGAAGTGCGACATTGACATCCGTAAGGACCTGTACGCCAACAATGTGCTTTCCGGCGGTACCACGATGTACCCTGGTATTGCTGACCGTATGCAGAAGGAGATCACTGCCCTGGCCCCCAGCACCATGAAGATCAAGGTAATTACAAATAAACAATACGTTTACGCACAGTAAAATAGTGAAAAGAGATGTCATAGGTCTGCATAATTGTTTAATTGTCATTGTGTTACCTGTGCTACCTATGGTACTCAGTATCTAATACTCCCTTTCTCACTTGGCATAGATCATTGCCCCACCTGAGCGTAAATACTCCGTCTGGATCGGTGGCTCTATCCTGGCTTCCCTGTCCACTTTCCAGGCAATGTGGATCACCAAGCAGGAATACGACGAGGCAGGTCCCAGCATTGTCCATCGCAAGTGCTTCTAAATGCATTGTCAACATCTCGCTCAGGATCCAAGCAACAACGGCACACCAACTTGCGATCAAGGGACAACTTTATACAACTGTTACATTGTAACAGCGAAAGCTCAGCAAACGGAGAGAATGACGTCAATATCACGACGTGTGAGGAAAAATACCAACATGTGAATGTAAAATGTACATAAATGTTATTTATTGATCGTCCATCATTTGGTATTTTTTGGTGAGCACAGTCTGTTTTGGTGACAAGCAAGAGGGACAGAGGGTGACCACAACGTTGTTTTCTCTGGTTACCCGATAATGGCTCAGAAGTACGTGCTATCTGTACTCAGCCAAACATTATCAACTACTAACCATCAAGAGATCCACATAGGAAATAAAAAAACATCTATTTTCAAACGTGTTTCTGTTATTTTGTCTTTTTGAGGTGCATTACAACACAATCAACACTTAAAATAGGCCTTGGTGTGCGTTTTATGATGCGCAACTATTAAAAACCCATTAGGGCAAAGATGAATTCATTTTTGGCATATAGCAACATGAATAGCCTAAACATTGAGACACTTTCAATTTGGATGCCTTTCAATGTTATGAAGAACAAGGGCCAATATGACTACCTGGAACTGGAAGGACAAACAATGAGCTCAAGTAGGCCAACAAGTGTTGAAGTAAATTGTTCTAAATGTCCCTGACAAGACAAAACAATGTCATGGATATAAGGCTATAAATCATTGAGCAGACCTCCTTTGTGATATTAACTCTATTTTACAAAAATATTATCAATGTGCCAAAAATACGAATTGTTCTCCATAACTATTTATTTAACAAACATTTGCCTATATTTTATTGAACTGAGAGGGAATTAATGTATTTTCTGTGTTAGATTCATACTAAACAATGACATAGCATTCTTTCACCAAGGAGGTAGTCACAGCAAACCCTTGCTCACAGCAGATCTTCTTTGTCACCAAATTTGTCCATTTGACTATAATACCAATACTGATATTGATTTTAAATCAAATGAGCAAGATAATCATTTGATAATTCACAACTGAAAATAATACCATTGAGGCTGACCCCCCCCCCCCCCCCCCCCCCCCCCGTTTGTCAACAAAAAAAATCACACACTTGTTGAAGTAATTACACGCTGTAGAATAAAATACATCATAGGAAGAGACGCGCGCCAGTACCATGCAGTTCTGGGCATGCGCATTGCACTTCCTATAGCTTTTAATGGATAAATATCTTTAACGCCAAGGTTGAGAGGGCTATATTCTGACGACGATTCAATGCCAAGATATGCGCAACAACAGACTGTTATAATGGAGGAATACTTGAAGTGAAAATTATGTTGCAATTCTCCATAATGAAGTCCGGGTGAGGGGTAAGCTTATATGCACCGGTAATAACCTGTTCCGGTCGTGTTTACAACCACTATAGTGCGCAAGTAGAAGAAAACGTCGACGCCACCAGATGTGCATGTTTTCGTCACCCTATTGCCTTTAAGTATTTACATGTAATAAATTACTTTTGGCATGTGGACTAACAATAACATTTCTGTAGCGATAGACCCGTGCACAGTGTTGTGATAAAGACGGCCGTATTGGCGTCAGCAATGTCTGCCTCAATCAAACAGCAGCAGGCTCTGCTGCTCCACATTTGGGCAACAGAAACAGCAGATAAAGTGATTTTTGTTGTGGAAACAATTTAGGCCATGGCTGGTTTGTGAATGGAAATTATCTTAATAAACTATATAACTAGGCTACATAGGGCCTACACTATCCCCATCTATTATCTTATAGTATGTTAGGCACAAATAACATTCTAATAACGATGCTATTACTACATATAGATTAGGTGTATATTTCTAGTGTCAGATGGACGTTATGTGGGACAGCGTATAGATAGCCATCAGACGGCATGGGCTACTGTGTTAGAGGGAGGGAAATGCCGACAGGTAATTCAAGAAGGCCCAGGTGCATTGGATTGCTCTGGGTTGCTACAGGCTTTAGATCTGTGGCGGGACTGTCACCAGCAGCCTGCAATGACACATTCCACACCAAATATAGAAACGTAGGCCTAGTTACTGTTGCATTGTAGGGCTATGTATGTAATAACACTTATCTTTTCTCCTCTCCTCCATAGTTTGTGAGCTAATCAAAATTGGATCTAAGCAATAACAGGAATCATGGTGACTAAGAAAATCCGTACGGAGTACATGAAGAAATTCAAAGAGCCGAAATGGGAGACGTTTTCCAAGTGCTACGAGGACTCAGTGAAGTACAGGTTGACCAGGCGGGTGATGGAGCACGCTCACAAACCTCTGTGGTTCTGGGAGGGGTGGGATACCTCGACCGGGTCAGACTCCAGCGCTAGTGGGCAGTCCACCCCCAAGGTGAGGAATAAAGTCGCGCCTGTAGACATCAAACTTCAGACACCACCAGTGAAGTCAGAATCAAGGGAGAGCCCGAAACCGAAGCCTCCTTCTGTGAATGGGGAACCAGAATTGGAGACCAAGGAGTTTACCCTCTTGGATGCACTACCACCCACAGGTATCTATCTTCTACCATTGCAAATACGTTTACACACCTGCATGTTGATCCTATTGTAATAAGACTATGCTTTTGAGCTACAAACATAAAGTTAAAAGGTCTTAATTTGTTAGGTCTATACACTGAGTGTTCAGAACATTAGGAACAACTGCTCTTTCCATGACATACTGACCAGATGAGGTGAAAGCTACAGTAGGATCCCTTATTGATGTCACTTGTTCAATCCACTTTAATCAGTGTAGATGAAGACAGGTTAAAGAAGGATTTTAAGTTTTGAGACAATGGAGCCATGGATTGTGTGTGTGCCATTCAGAGGGTGAAAGGGCAAGACAAAAGATTTAAGTGCCTTTGAACGGGCCAGCATCCCTGTGAACGCTTTCGACCACTTGTAGAGTCCATGCCCCGATGATTTGAGGCTGTTCTGAGGGCAAAAGGGGTGCAACTCAATATTAGGAAGGTGTTCCTCATGTTTGATATTGTGTATAATTCAAAATTCAAAAGGCACTCGCACATCTGAGCTATCTTTTTTTGCAGGTAACAGTTGAATAAAATGAGAAAAAAGAAGAAACCTGCACACTGTTCTTGATAGTATCACTGCTCTTTATTAAGCTTTACGTATTGGCCTCACGGCCTTCGTCAGAGCTTTTGACAAAAGAGCAGTGATACTATCAAGAGCAGTGTATGGGTTTCTTCTTTTTCTCATTGTATTCAACTGTTACCATGCACCTGCAAAAAAGATAGCTCAGATGTGCGAGTGCCTTTTGAATTTTGTCAGTGCTTTTGATAAAAGCTCCGACGAAGGCCGTGAGGCCAATACGTTAAGCTTATTAAAGAGCAATGATACTAAGCAGTGATACTATCAAGAGCAGTGGGCGGGTTTCTTCTTTTTTTCTCAGTATAGTGTATAATAAAACTACATCACTTTCTGCCCATTCAAAGAGTCTGTAATAGAGAACGGGGGCCTAAACGAACCAGATGAGGGGACAGTTAACGGGTCAGTAGTACAAAATGGTCCAGCGGCTGAAACGCCAACAGATGAGGGACCAGCAGACAAGGCATCATCAGACGAGGAGCCGGTGAAGACTGAGCCTAAACGTCGCCACCGCCACCGTGTCCCTCGCTCAGAACCATGTCAAAGGGACTGTTCCTGTGACGACATCAAGCCTGCGCCTGTCAGGAAGCCCTCCAGAGCAAAGAGCCAGCCCCCAGCCATCACCACAGAGAAGGAGAACAGACAACCTTCATCCCGGCTCGACTGGGCAGAGAGACACGCGTCATCTGCTAGGAGGTCTACAAATGAGGTAAGAGTGTGTGTGACTGTGTGTGTGAGAGAGGCTGGGCATATGTGAGGTTAGGAAAATGTTTGATATTCATTCCGTTTGATGTTATTTCAGTACCAGACTTGCAGTTGGTTTCTTAGGCCAGACTAAGACTATAATGATCAAAACAGTCTAACATTATAGGAATACTGGATGAAAGCTGTGTTGCTTATGTAATGCATGCTTACTGTGCGTCAAACATCTATTCTGCAAATGAGATTGAGTTATTTCAGGGATAATAGATAGGAGGGCATTTTGAGTCTTTTGGCACATCTTCATGGAAAGGATTCCAGAGAAACGTATCTCATCATCCAACACTCCCCCCAGAAACTATCTATAATAGAAGAGTGGTATGTATTTCGGAAGTGAGCGCGGAGCGCCTATCCTATCTCATTGCCCTAACCTCCCGGGCACCTCTCGCTCTCCACAGAGTCGCACATCCGACGCATGCGTCCAGACTAGACGGGAGTCGGATAAACGCTGTTGGAACGTGGACCGCAGGAGGGCACGGTCCGCCGACCTGGAGAAGATACGGCGGTCGGAGTTGGCCGTGGTGGATGACCGTTGGATGACCGAGTACATGCGCTGCTTCTCTGCCCGGTTGAGGTAGAGCACAAGGATCATGGGTATTCCACCACCACCCGTCGACCGTTCTATTTTTAACACCATGTTTCCTTATTGAGGATTGGTTAACAGAACAAAATTATTGGATTGGTTTAGACACCAATTAGGGCCCTGAGGCCACGTAACCTGACTAGGAAAAACTCAGGTCCCTAATCATAATGTATGGTTGATTTGTTAAGTTGATCGCTGAGTTGGCGATATGCCACTTTTCTTCCACAAGGGATGACACAATCATAGTAGAATATTGGAAGATATGTAGTTATGCTTCTAGAAATTGGACTGGTTTGTACATGTTTATGCTGCTGACCACAGAGTATGATTTATACTGTATTATTAGACATTCCAAGCATGATGATGGTCTTTACACTTCGCTTTAGTTTGGTGGCATTTTTTACATTCTGTGTTGCTTATGTCATTAGGCTATATCACAAAGGCAGCTGCATAAAATCCAAATGTTAGATCAGGGGTATTCAACCGGGAGTACTGCAGGGGGTCCGCAATAATATATATACTAAAAGCTACAGTAGAAAATAGGAGAATGTTTTTATTTGAAACTTTATTTCTCTATTCCTGATATTGAGCAAGTTACACTCATTAGAGCTATTTACACTCATTGGAGCTAATTACACTCATTGGAGCTAATTATACTCATTGGAGCTAATTACACTCACTGGAGTATCTGACATACTGTAGGCTTTGACAAAGCACCCGCTGGTAAGCTGTCTTGTCTTGGACATTCATTTTTGTGAACACATTCATCCCCCAAATGTTTGGAGGTACCTTTCCATCTAATAGGTTATGTTAGTGTACACTTCCCCTTCCAATTATAATGGGGGAGGTCAAAATAATGAAAAACTATCTTCCAAATCTATTCATTTAAAAATGTTGATTCATTCTCCATGCCATTCACATGGCAAGACATGCGGAGGAAAAAGCAAGCGTATGATGGGGGTCGCCGGTTTACCTGGGCGGAGGTTCCTGGGGAAGAATTGAAATGTTTTATTTAACTAGGCAAGTCAGTTAAGAACAAATTCTTATTTACAATGACGGCCTACCCCGCCAAACACTGTGCACCGCCCTATGGGACTCACAATCATGGCCGGATGTGATATAGCCTGGATTCAAACCAGGGACTGTAGTGACGCCTCTTGCACTGAGATGCAGTGCCTTAGACCGCTGCACCACTAGGGAGCAAGGTTGAAAACCCCTGAGTTAGATGAAAGGACCAAACCATTATTGTTTTAGATATTACAGTATTTTCAAACGACTTAAAAGCCATAGCCAAGGGGTTGTGGCATAGAGCTGCAGAGAAAGAAACTGCTAGCGGGCTAATATCCTGCATTAGCTTTATTGCATTATGTTGCAAATTTCAATCTAAATCTAGAATGCATTCCAGAGGATTGTTTTTATTAATATTTACATTAAAGCTCTTATCATTATTGTAGTGGACAGAATGAAATTGCAATGTAACGTGGTAAAGAAATGCCCTTATGTGCTACATTACCAAATACGCTTTTTAGAGTATGTCACTCACCATCACCATTGTCTTTGACAGGGTTTCGTAGGTTGACTTATTTGATGTCAGTACCACGTTCTGTATCTGTAATTTAAATTGAGGGCTATTTTGACAGAAATGAAGTGTTGTATTTGAAATCTTGGTTGTTGTGGGTTGTGAATAATGCTCAGTTTACATACTTTTCCTATTTTTTACAATGCTTATTCATAGTGCTATTCACTCAGAATGTTTTTACTCATAATGTATACTTTTACATTTCACTTTCACTAAATCATTCACTTTCACCTCTATCTTAGCTTAGGAATGGTTCCATGAAAGAACGTTGGAATGACGTGTCCAGACCGTCTTATGGGGAACATTGTAGGACCCCAGCAGTTTTTTGGAGTGGGGAAATGGGTGTGGCTTTAATTGACTAATACGTGTGCAATCTGATGAGACTTCCCTTGTGTCTGCCAGAGGGGAGTCTTTAGTGTTTGTGATTGGTTGTGGTTGTATGGGCAGAGAGAGCTCACTGTTAAGAAGATTGGACTGGCATTATCTTACGGTCATCTTTATTCAGAGTGGTCAAAGATCCATTGCTGGTCATGTGACACTTCCCTCCTATGTCATCATGGATTGGCAAAACAACCGAGTCATTCTTTACTTGAACATTGCATTATTTATAAGAAGTTATAGGATTTAATGTCAGGTTATGACCAAGTCATGAAAACTGAAGTGGCTGCTTATATCACAGACAGGTTTGACTAGTGTTTGTTTATTCATTGTCCTCTACAACATTCCTTTATGAAAATGTTCATTCCAAGAACCGTCTCTCAGGAAGGAATAAGACACTAATGATTTGTCTATAGACTTACTGTAACTACAATGTAAGGAAATGGGATGTACTGTTTCAGGGGTTTGGAACAGACTGATTCAAAACTAAAATGATCGTTTTATATAGAACATTAATTGTTTGCACTCTCTGAACAAAGATTTGAGTTAATTTTATGTGTGGATTTGATTTGCATAAGATATTATTTGACCAAAAGTGATATGTGTATCATACCATAGTACATATAACCATGTTTGTGTTTTATTTCAACAGATGTTTACATTTTTGATCACTGTATTTGTATTTGAAAACATGCACAATGATATATATTTTCATCCACTTTGAAACATTACTGTGAATTAAAATCATATTTGCATAGTTGAGTTGTATGCTTTTGTTTATGTTTACATGGGCATTTTAATAAACAACAACACTCTGTTTTTGCATGACCCCTATGACCCATAAGGACACAATTTGATATTATACATGATTGGTTTTTAATTAGATTTCACTCCTAACTTAGGATATTTCAACCTAAAGCCCTTTCTACACTGCTGCTCTGAGGTCTGTCTGATGTCACTGTCCTGCATTGGCACCAGGGTTAAGAGTAGAGTACAGTAATCTATGGATAGTATCCTGCTACTGTGGATAATATATAGATAGTATCCTGCTGCTATGGATAATATATGGATAGTATCCTGCTACTGTGGATAATATATAGATAGTATCCTGCTGCTATGGATAATATATGGATAGTATCCTGCTACTGTGGATAATATATAGATAGTATCCTGCTGCTATGGATAATATATGGATAGTATCCTGCTACTGTGGATAATATATAGATAGTATCCTGCTGCTATGGATAATATATGGATAGTATCCTGCTACTGTGGATAATATATAGATAGTATCCTGCTGCTATGGATAATATATGGATAGTCCCACCAACCTCCATCAATGTGAGAAATATATAACTACTTGTTTTAGTCAAAACAAGTACTCAAATTTGCTACCATATTGATTCGTTAGTGAGGTATTGTGATATTCGGAGACACTCCTTTATGTCACGTTTCCCTTTTAGTTAAATGACTTCTTGTTCGGTAAGGTCATCTGAGCTCTATGGTAATGGAAAGGTTCAGTGAAACGTTAGAATCACATACCAGATCATATTCTCCCTCTAGAATACTTCTGACGTTATCGCCCTCTATGACCCATGTGTCCCAGTGTAAGATACGGAGTACTGTATGATCCCAGTGAGGTGACCACCACAGCGCTTACAAGGCTGTTGTATTAAGTCGTCAGCCTGACACAATGACAGACTAGACAGGACCTTTCAGATGTTATGTATGATGAGTGAATTCCGGTACATAATACATCATTAGGTTCAGACAAAGGGCCTCTTAGTATGCAGATCTCCTGACAAAGGGTTTAGCACTGGCTATAAATACCAACCTGTCACATACCCACCTCCGGCAGCTGATGGAGAGCGACAGGGTGTGTATGTGTGTGCTCGCACATGGGTGTTTAAAAGAGACAAACAAATTACATTTGCAGGTTTTGGGAGAGTGTGATGGTTCTCTTCTGATTGTTTAAAAGAGACAAACACTTCCTTAAATCTTTATGAGTGTGGCTATCTTTTCCTGTATGTGCGTGTGAGTGTCTGAAGTCAATAAAATCCAATCCCCGTTAACACAGTAATACATGAATTACAAAGTAATAGTGACAAGCAACTGCATACAGTGAGTCCTTCAATCAAAGCCAAGCACATTCTACTTGAGAATTCCACCCTCCAGACATCTTCCCACTCTATTTAAAGCCACCTGGCATTTCAAAAAGCAATAGGGCCAAAATAGGTGCCTTCAGGAACAGCACCAGCCGCCTGGGACTGAAAGGGGGGGGGGGGTTTGGGCGTTAAATATAGCCCCCCCACGTATTCCTTTGCCAGCAGAGAAGGACCCCTCCCTAATTGACAGTGTTTGAAAAACGTGTCTTGGGAAAAGGGGTGGGCTCTGGGATATTGCATGGGGGAGTGGGAGTGGTGCAGCAGTATGAAATAGCTTGAATGGTCGAAGCTGGGTAAATTAGAGAGAGAATTGCTGCGTCAACAACAGTGAGTTGTGTCTGTCCATAAATGCAGTGGTTGCTTTGAGTGGAGCCGCTGAGCCACAGGAGGTCAGAACAGAGCCAGAGCTGTGGTCTTTGACTTAGGTCTTTAATGCTAGTCAGCGCTAATATGCCAAGTTGACGAGCACAGCTAAGAGGGGGGATGGAAATATCCCCCTGTGCCAGAGCAGCCAGGTCCTCTAAAAACAGCCTGTTGCTTCTAGGCAGAGGCACTCAATAGTACATCTAGAATACTCTAAAGTCTGCTGTTTGGAGCCACTATGTAGTTGTGCTACATAGTTGAGGAATAGGTGTCGACCTACAGTACAGTGCAGTAAATATCTATATTATACGGATTAGGCAACTGAATGATGTCTTGAAATTCAGATAGTATGAAGATCTGAGACACTGTGTAATGTCTTCTCTAAACTCAGACCTGTAAACAGAATAAAGAGATCTCTGCCACTAATAAGATATGTGAGGTGATAGAGATGCGCTGACCTTAGGCAGCTTGTGGAGCATGAACTGCAGCTCAGCATTTGTAATGCTTTAGGGACATCTAGTGGCAGCGAATGTCGGTCACGACAACAGAAGATGGCAGGGTTCTCTCCACAAACTCCCTCAAAATTGAACAGGTTTTACATTAAGGACATATACGATTTTCTTATAACTTTGAAAACAAAGAATATTTGATATATTTGGAACAGAGTACACGTTGGAACAGACAAATAATGGATGAGTGAATAGGAATTTGAAGCTGCCAGCTGTCCCTGCCAAATGCCTCACAAGTTAACCACACCAGCATGTCAACTTTCTCAAGCTGTTCAAATCTTGGTGACAGGATTAAGTGAGTCCATGCACCTGTCCTCTCCTCCCCCAGTAAGTCAATAGGGACAGTACAATAATAAAACATCAAGAGTACTACAGAATATTGGAGGCATTAACTATGTAAAACAATAGAAATAAGCATTTAATTTATAACAAAAAAACAAGATAGCAATCACTAGGGCCGGACAAAATCAGTGTTCTTATCATTAACTTTATATCAATAATCAGTAAAAGCTTTCATGTTTTCTATCATTATCATACTTTATTTGAAATCCTTTAAATTATTTCAGCGTGCTTCAGAAATATCTCCACTTGCAGATAGTATTTGCCAATTAACAATAATAAATAACTTATCTTGCATCTTTGGAATGCATCTCTAGTGATATGAACCCCGTTCCCCAGTGATCTCTGTTCTCTTTATGGTAAAGCTCCAGCAGCAGGGGGACAGGGTCTGAGTCTTGCTTAGTCTTCCTAGGCAGACGGTCTTGGTTGACATCAGAGCAGGGCTAAGGTGTGATGGCACTCAGGGGACTGGGTCAGCCACCATATGCCCAGCTAATCCAATCCAGGTGGTCCTGTCTCGTTCTATTAGAAAGCTGCGTACGGCCTCCACCGGAGAACCACTACGATTCATCACCACGACAGACCTGACCAGGGATCAGGGAGGAAAGCCATACCAATTGATCTGCAGATTAGAGTCAGATTAGAGTCAATCTGACTGGGAAACTACAGTATCCTTTAGCTGTGTTTGGTTGGGATGTCCAGCAATGTCAACAACTGATACAGGAACTACTTGAACTTGAAAGAGCGATCATTGTACAGTGGGGCAAAAAATTATTTAGTCAGCCACCAATTGTGGAAGTTCTCCCACTTAAAAAGATGAGAGAGGCCTGTAATTTTCATCATAGGTACACTTCAACTATGACAGACATAATGAGAAAAAAAATCATAAAAATCACATTGTAGGATTTTTAATGAATTGATTTGCAAATTATGGTGGAAAATAAGTATTTGGTCAATAACAAAAGTTTATCTCAATACTTTGTTATATACCCTTTGTTGGCAATGACAGAGGTCAAATGTTTTCTGTAAGTCTTCACAAGGTTTTCACACACTGTTGCTGGTATTTTGGCCCATTCCTCCATGCAGATCTCCTCTAGAGCAATGATGTTTTGGGGCTGTTGCTGGGCAACACGAACTTTCAACTCCCTCCAAAGATAGTCTATGGGGTTGAGATCTGGAGACTGGCTAGGCCACTCCAGGACCTTGAAATGCTTCTTACGAAGCCACTCCTTCGTGTGTTTGGGATCATTGTCATGCTGAAAGACCCAGCTACGTTTCATCTTCAATGCCCTTGCTGATGGAAGGAGGTTTTCACTCAATCTCACGATACATGGCCCCATTCATTCTTTCCTTTACATGTATCAGTCGTCCTGGTCCCTTTGCAGAAAAACAGCCCCAAAGCATGATGTTTCCACCCCCATGCTTCACAGTAGGTATGGTGTTCTTTGGATGCAACTCAGCATTCTTTGTCCTCCAAACACGACGAGTTGAGTTTTTACCAAAAAGTTATATTTTGGTTTCATCTGACCATATGACATTCTCCCAATCTTCTTCTGGATCATCCAAATGCTCTCTAGCAAACTTCAGACGGGCCTGGACATGTACTGGCTTAAGCAGGGGGACACGTCTGGCACTGCAGGATTTGAGTCCCTGGCGGCGTAGTGTGTTACTGATGGTAGGCTTTGTTACTTTGGTCCCAGCTCTCTGCAGGTCATTCACCAGGTCCCCCAGTGTGGTTCTGGGATTTTTGCTCACCGTTCTTGTGATCATTTTGACCCCACGGGGTGAGATCTTGCGTGGAGCCCCAGATCGAGGGAGATTATCAGCGGTCTTGTATGTCTTCCATTTCCTAATAATTGCTCCCACAGTTGATTTCTTCAAACCAAGCTGCTTACCTATTGCAGATTCAGTCTTCCCAGCCTGGTGCAGGTCTACAATTTTGTTTCTGGTGTCCTTTGACAGCTCTTTGGTCTTGGCCATAGTGGAGTTTGGAGTGTGACTGTTTGAGGTTGTGGACAGGTGTCTTTTATTCTGATAACAAGTTCAAACAGGTGCCATTAATACAGGTCATAAGTGGAGGACAGAGGAGCCTCTTAAAGAAGAAGTTACAGGTCTGTGAGAGCCAGAAATCTTGCTTGTTTGTAGGTGACCAAATACTTATTTTGCACCATAATTTGCAAATAAATTCCTTAAAAATCCTACAGTGTGATTTTCTGGATTTTTTTTCTCATTTTGTCTGTCATAGTTGAAGTGTACCTATGATGAAAATTACAGGCCTCTCTCATTATTTTAAGTGGGAGAACTTGCACAATTGATGGCTGACTAAATATTTTTTTGCCCCACTGTACATGATCTGATATAGGTTAATAAATAACATTGAGAGACTTTGTCAAAATGGCAGACACAAAGTAAGTTTATGGTTTGGCGTTACAGTTGCTATTGGCTGGTTTCTCGTAATCCTCCACAACATTCTCCAATGGTGACCTTTGACACTTGATGGGGGTTACACAGAATGACACAGAGATCATTGTGAAGTCAGTCATTTCATTAGTAGTCTCCCCAGCTACTGGATTTGCTAATTCAAATCAATTCAGACTTGTTGTGCCCTCATCATGGCCTTGGAACACAAAATCTTGTCCTACCCGTAGTTAACATAAATTATCACAAACGCTGAAATTCTGCATTTCATTCATTATCTTGCCAGCAATGATCATTATTTCTAGTGCTTCTCCTATTTAGATATGAAATAATTCCATGAGTCTTTGGATAATACATTTACATTTTCCAACATATTATTGATCCAGGTCTGTTTTCCTGAGTGACAAGCTTAGAAAAATGTAAAATCCTAAACAGCTGCTTGGGTGTTCAATCAATCTCTCCTCCCACACACTCTCCTGCCACAACAACACAGCTCAGCTTCTTCCACCAAGTCTCAGAGAGACTCTTGATCTTATCCGGGGTCTTCTTCCTCAGGCTCTGCCTCTGCTGGAGCTGCTGAACGTTCTCCACTGGATGGATGCTGGCCAAGATGGCCTGGTCAAACGCCTCCTTCAGATTCTTCTGGGTCAGACCCGAGCACTCTACGAAGGACACGGCCCCGATATCCTTTGCCAGCTGCTGGGCCTCCTCGGTGCTCACAGGCCGCTCCTGATTCCTGGCCAGCTGGACCAGCACCTGGACGTCTTCCCTCAGGTCCAGCTGGGTTCCCACCAGGACCATGGGTGCCCCGGGGCAGTGATGGCGAATCTCGGGCGCCCAGCGGTCAGTGGCGTTGCGGAAGGAGGAGGGGCGCACCACACTGTAGCAGAGCAGGAAGACATCGGCATTGTGGTAGCATAGAGGGCGGATCCGGTCCAGCTCGTCCTATAGGAGACAGGAAGGAAAAGGTCTCAAGTTGAGGAAGTGGAAGGGTCAGAGATACCCAATCCCAAATTGATTCTTAGCCCTGACCTTACAGCATACCATGTAGATCTGATTCTGAAAAAACTACTGTATGGTTAGCAATATGGTCCACTAATACTTCCATTTCCCTCTCTGAGTTCAGGGCATTTTGATTATTACACCTATCCAATCCTTTCAGATCTACAAAGGTGCCTATTAAGGAGTAGGGGAAGAGTTGATTTGGAATTGGGCATGAGTCAGGAAGAGCAAGGTCTGTGAGAGTCGTCCAAAAGGGGGCGATAAAGTACAGATAGCCAGAGGGGACAAAAGAAAGTATTGATTCTGGGGGCATGGACAGGAACCTCCTACAGGGGGCGATATAAGTCTGAGGATCAAGGGGGAGGGGAGGCAACGACTATGAGAGATATTCTGCCAGGGGGTGATCACTACTGACACAGGATCAGAGAGGGGAGGGTGTGCAGGGGAATCCCTACAGGGGGATACCAAGACACGGTAGAATGTGGAGGCAACCTATGTTGGGATAAGTGAAGCTATCAGAGAGAACGGCTTACATTAATAGTGTCATCCTCCATCCCCCATTTCTCTCATTTTGAGCAGAGCATGTGTAGAAAGAATAATGTGTTAGCTCTACCACTTACAATAGAATATCCTTGTTAATGTGTCTATAGGTTACTAACACTCATTTAGTGTTGGATTCAAAAACAAATTTGACTCACCTGGCCAGCCATATCACAGAGTTGCAGTCTCACAGGTTTTCCGTCCACCACAACCATAGCTGAGAAGAAGAAGATGGTACACAGATAGGTTATTGATGGTGACAGCATTTATAACTTTGTTCAATGCCTACCTGTCATAGCACTATGCATCGGTGACGTTTACTTTGCACAATCAAAGTATATCAAATAGTAACCTATTATTGATTCAGAGAGATCTAAAAGAACACACAAAAGCAACAAACAAAAACAAGAAAACATTTATAAAATGCAACATGTGGATAAATCAATTAATGTGTAAAACCTGTGACAAAAGCGGTCAAATTAACAATAACTCAACGTGATTTTTCTGATTTCTCTCATAAATGACCTGCAAAGTTGTCGAAAGCTGTTGGAATGTATTCTGTCGGATAACCATTTGTGGTGTAGCTGACGATAAGACTTGTCTTCCCCACCGCTCCATCTCCGACGAGGACGCAGTTCACCTTGCGCTCAGGTACGGAGCCCGACCGCCCACGCGTTGAAAGAGGAACGTCTCTGTTCTTGCCACGCCGTGGTGGTACCGGTGGAGCCGAATCCGAGATCCGACGGGGTTTCTGCACTCTTATATCTTGAGGAAGCATTTTGCCGTCGAATAACTGGCCTAATCCACGGGGAATAACGCTTCAATAATGCCAGAGCCGTCTGGGTCTCTGCACCTTGATATCCCATATGTTGGTTCCCTTCCCAAAGTCGATAGAACCAGCACGCACCTGACTGTCCGTTTCTGTCAGTAAGTCATAGAAATTTAGAGAAATAATAATCCAGGTAAACTACAACTGAACTCGTGCAGTATACTGTAAACGCAAGACTGCCGTTAAATTTCTCCACGCCGCATGGTCTATTGATTGGCATCATCTGCATCTGGTGTGTTAATGGTTGTAAGAGGATTTACTGCGCGCCACATGAGGTGCGGTGCGTGTCCCAGGGCTTTCGAAGTGAAACAAACTAAGATCCTTTGAAACTCTGATCCCCTGTAGTAAATAATGTGATCCACTTTGTCATTTACACAAGTAAATATGGTGAATATCTAAAACAAACGTGTAGACCTACATTGGTCATCTATTTTTTAAGGATAGGGTACACTGAATATGAATTGGTTTTATTTTTTCGTTCAATTTTAGCAACAACATAAGAAGAATTTGTAGCCCAGTCTAACAAAGTTGCATTATCCTTACATGGAGTAAATGAGGACTCCCACATCAGTTTTAACCCTGACACAGGCATACTACAACATAGTGCCTCTTGGTAGACCTTAGGCCTAGCAGAATGGCAGGGATGTGAAATCATGACTGGAGTATTAGCTGTAGAATTGATAGAAACATTGGATTTCTATCACTAGACTATGTATATGCTATTCAAAGTTGAACATATCTCTTAATTAACAGAAAACTGCATGTAGAGCCACAGCAGAAGTGAGTGGGTGTGAGAGTATGCACAGAGCAACAGTGAAACAGGGTGTACAGTGAGGAGTGAGACCAAGTGGGAGTACAGGAAATTATTTACTGCTTTACAAAATCCTGTAACGTAAGAACTATAGTAGATAGAACATCCATTCTCAATCTATTATATTATAGTTGTAGAGGAAGCCCTTGTTATTCATTTCCACAATATATGTATATGGTGACGGGCATCTCAGGGCTTCATTGTCTACCAGTGCCAGTGATATTTAAACTTTTTATTCAAAGAAGATTCCTAAAATATGCAAATCAGAGACGTGGGATCTTTAACCAGGCGATGACTTCGTTTCATTAATAGGATTAACGAAGAGTCATGGTGAAAAGACAAAAGGTAGCATCACACAATGAGGACTGACGACCAGTCAGCACCCCACTTCTACTAGATGGTACTATAAACCTATCCTCTGTGAACACCATCATCATACAAAGCCACTATTCCACCCTTGGACAAACAATCTTCCCAAAGACCCACAAGCTGATAGACTAGACACCTAATCAGAACCTTTAGGGAGCGCCAGGCGCCCTTTTAAGGTTTGCAGAGCTGGCAAATATATTTACTCAATTTTAGGGATTGGGATTAAGGGGCTCTGGGGCTCTTCCCCCCACACCCTCCCTCCCTCCTTCCTGCCTTCATTCCCTATCTTTATCCCTCCCTCGTGCTCTACCCTCTCACTCTCTTTTTGATGGGATCAGCTGAGCGACGCATTCTCTCCCTCTCTCGTTTTCGCTCCATCTCTCCATCTCTCTCTGTATCCCTCGGGGACCGGGTGCTCGGACTCTATAGTTATGGGCCGCAGCCATCTGTCAGCGTGAGGCGTTCACGCAGCCACCAGAAGGCCACAACATGTGCTGATTTAAATGGAAAATCCAACTTTCCCAGGACAGGCCTGACCCCGGCAGCCGTAAAACCCTCTGTACCCCCCCACCAGCACCATCTCCATCCCCATCAAACCAACCTGCCCCATCTCCATCCTCAACCAGCTATCCCAGTCCCGGCCCCACCCTCCCAAGAAATACTGTCTGCATGCGAATCAGTGAATTAAAGCCCCACCCCTCCTCCTCCCCTGTATGGTGTATGGTAATGACTGTGCAATGTGCAGAGGGGGAACCTTCTTACACACAATGATGGATTTCCACCTTAGCAGCTGATGTTCCCAGGGTCGGACGGGTAGGGTGGGGTCCGGTGGGGTGGGCTACTAAAATGGGTGGGTGGGGTGGGGTGGGGTACTAAAATGGGTGGAGGGTGTGTCTTAAAATTCCTGCTGGTGTGAGAGGGATCAGCTGATTGGTAAAATTGATTCTAAAGGAAGAGGGGGTGTGGGTTTAGGATAGAGGGTAAGGTGGGGGGGTTGGTTGTCTGTGCCTGTGCTGCGGGACCCTGGGGGACAATGGGGCCAGGGCGGGGGTTGGGGAGAGGGTTGGGGCGGTGAGTGTCACACGCTTTTGCTTTGTGGCTCGGTCAACAGGCGTGTGCCACGGTGTTGTCTCAACTCCCGCGCCTGCTGTCCACCCAGCTCCGGGGATGGGGGAGAGGGCCATGAGAACCATCCCTGGGTCTTTAATGAGGGGCGTGCTGGTTTTTATCAAAGATGGACAAGGCATCATTAGAATCACCATTAGAGCTCCATACAATGGGGGGACAAACTCCCTGAGCTATGGATGGGAATATCATACACAAACGCCTAAATGCTTATATGAGCATGATTGGAGATCTGCTGTACTTTATATTACATTCACTTTTAGGCTATATAACCTCTAATATTGCAGTGAGGAAGACTTATGGTACATTCAATGTCATTTTATAATTTAGTGGATGCAATACGCTTTAGTACTTTTGTTTTCAGTGTTTCTTCACCAGCTGTTAGTCTCAAAGTTTCAAATCAGAGGATGCTTTTTGGGATACACACCATCGTTCCAAAATATAGTTTTGACTGTAAGTAAATGTTCTGTGCTTTTCTCATGTGTTGTAATGGTTACTTTACAAACTTAAATGTTTTCCTTTATCATTTAACTCCATTCAATTCAATGAAAGAAATAAGACAACAGTCAATAGAGCCCTATTATTCAGTACAGCTTCCAGAAACCACGTTATAGCATTGTTTTAATGATTATCTCATGATGTAATAACACCCAAATCATGACTCGTCTGTCTTTACAGACACTCCATTTTATTCACCACAGAGAGAGAATCGATATCACTAGAGGTTATTATGTCATACACCATATCCCACATGGTAGTTTGTCATCATTAACGTTTAGCCAAAAAAACATGTTGTGGCCCTGAAGCCCTTCTAGGAGTCCCTACAAGTCCTTTATTTAATGGGTTCTGCTGGCCTGGCCAGTGTGACCAGAGAGAGAAGCATTGTCATAGTGGAGACTGCGACGTACAGAGGTGGCAGCTGGCATCCCAGCTTGCAGGCCCATCTCGTCACAAAGGAGGGCCTTCCCCCAAGGGGCAGTGATTTAGGACAGGGGTCTCTGGACAGACCCTGGAGGGAACCCCTTATGAAGAGGACACTGCTTCTAAACCGGCCCCCCTCACCATACACCCTTCTATAGCCCCCCTGCTGGTTTCCGCACCATGTAGCCTAGCTTACCCTCACCCCCCTCCACCTTCCACCCAAGCTCCCCTCCTCCCTCTTGGGACAGAGGCTAATGGTCGTGGTGCAGCAGGGAAGGGGCTGGAGAATTCCTGAGGTGTAGTGCTAACGCTAGCTAGCTATCCACACACAATGGAGAAGACAAGACAACAGGTGTGTTTGGATCCTCTGTCCAGTAGCAGCTGAGGGATGGGGACAGGGCTATTATCGCTATTATCTAGGGCTGCCAGTGGGCTTTCAGGCTACTTTTCCCGCTCATCCTCATAGAACAAAACCCTCCTCTGTCTTTAACCTGCTCCCGCCCTGTTCCTTGTTGTTCCCATCAGCCTCCTCTACTGAACCACAACTAACACCTGCCTGCTGCTGCCCCTGGTTTGGCCACTCCAGAATTACCCAAACGGCCACTTAGGAGATCAGCGTGATAAACTAGGCTGAATACAGCTCCATTGCTTCTCTATGCTTTTCTAGTCAAGTCTCTAAAGCATGAGAAAATCAAACGCCTTGGTGTTACTACTTCAACTTCCAACAACAACAAGATACTTTATATAGCCCCTTTATTACATAGCTACAAACCCCATCTCTCAAATGAACAGTCTTAGAACAGATTGCATTGCCTGGCCACATGATATTGCTTGTGACAATGCCTCTAACAGAGCGTGTGTCCTGGGGGGATAGGGAGTATTTGGTTACCACACCCTTGGTCTATCCCATTGTGATTGGTCCGAGTCCCAGAGAGGTTGAAAGGGACATGTGTGCATATGTGGGCCAACAACGCAGGTGCCTACATCTGTTCATGGCTGGGCAGATGTCGTGGAGAGAGATAGAGAGTGACGGGAGAAATAGAGAGAGAGAGAGAGAGAGAGAGAGAGAGGTGTCCCTTTCCCATTCACAAGGTCTCTCTATTCATAGATTGTGGCAGACAATTTCATCCAGATTGCACCGGTTCAGAAATGAGAAAGACTGAAAAAATCTCGGAGGTACTACAAATGATCGTCTTTACAAAACTACGGCCATACTTTCCACATCGTTTTTCATAAGCAATAAAGATCATGCCTGGGGTAGTTCCTATTAGAACTAAACTAGAATGATACAATAATTAATCAGCCCCTATTTCCATGTCATGGTTGGAGTTATCAACACTAAAGAGTTGGGGGGTATCAAAAACCTATTTCTACTCCATGTACTTCACCTCACTATATCTGCATTGATTATGCACTGATTATATCACATATCACCATGAGTATTTGTTGTGTGTGGAAATGTGTCATACAAATGATCAGATGTTGAATTATCGATTTATGCATAGGGCCCGCATATGCTCTGATGCGCCAACGCATGGGCGTTACCCGTGGGGAACGTGGCAGATGTGTTTTTATAAACATTGGCACGCGACAGGCCACTGCTCCTTGAAAAACTTCGACGCATTCTCCTCCTCCCCCTTCCCTCCTCTGTCCCTCTCCCCCTCCCTCCTCTGTCCCACACACTCCCACACATCCCACTCGCGCCACACACACGCGCGGGCGCGTCTTCAGGGGCCACCGCGTAATTATCGCGGCACTCTTCCCCAAAGAGAGCCCAGCACGTACTCAGCCACAACATATGCAAATGTGACAGCAGCACGACTAGGGGGCACCCATGGATTGGCCTGTGCCCCCTTCAAGCAGCTGGCCATAGTAATCTGATCTGGACACAAAGGCCGCGCTGCTTCTGCAGAGTCCAAGGATTTCAGCAGGTAAACAGGTGGGTCAGAAATTATGGAAATGGAGAGAACCCCGACCAGAGAAGATGAGTTGCTGGTATTAGGCCTATATCAGCCCTGATAAGACAAATATAAAGTTGCCCTTCAGTCGCCAATCTTCTTTGTGCCGAAAAATGACCACACAACGTTTATATTTCATGAGACAGAAGCTATAGCCTGGATGACAGTTTGGGAAAAAAGTAAACGATTTTGGTCGAACCAATAAGTAGGTGAATCGTGCCAACAGTCTGAATGCTCAGAAAGAATCAATAGTATGTCGATTGATCACTTGGTAATAGTTACCAACCCCCCCATTCAAGCTAATCATCTTCTCCACACCACTTCATATGATCGATATCGTGTGATGCGCGCCGTGTTTACGTTCCCATGAGCTACCATGTGGTGTCTACTCTTCGGGGACGAAAACTTCTGGCTTCCCCTCGCCATATGGCCCATCATAGCCATACCGTTACAGGTTCTTTAACATGCTTCCAGTTCAATGTAGACAGAGCCAGCCAGTGGACAGTGGCATATAGACCCGTGCGCTTGAGGGAAGATGGGGAGGAGGGAGGGGGAAGAGGAAAAAACGACGTTTGGGTAGTGGCAGATGGCTTGTAAGGGTCTGGCCGCGTCTGAAGGCGTGTCGTGGCCCTTTACGGAGAATCCCCAAGGGCTACCCGTGCATTCAGAATCAATGAAAATGGAAGCACAGAGAATGGATGAATAGTCAGACCTCGAGTCACCCTTTTTGTTAGCAGCAGCTACTGGTGGGCAGGAGTTAAACTACAACAGCCCCCTACAGTAGCACTTTAGTTAAACAGTCACCCCCGTAGCCATCATTTTTGGAAAGGAATGAAGGTAGGAAAGTAGAGAAGGGGCATTTTGCCAAACTCAAGTCTGAGTGGGTTGGCAGCACACGAATAAAAATATGTATGCGAAGGGAAGTTATTATGGGTGCCTATAGGGGTGGGTTTTGTGCAATGGAGAAAGCAGTTTCTCATGTATAACTACTGCGCAGTTTATTTGCCCAAAGTGTTCCATATGGAAAAATGTTGGGCAATGGTTAGACGCATCATGCTGTTTCTGGGTCATTGCCACCGAGAAGAAAAGACGAACCCAAACTGAATGAACTCTACTATAAAAGTTATTCAGAGGCTTTAATGCAAAAAGAACGCCCTTTCTACTGTGAAATAAATGTGAATGATTTGCGTAATCACAGCACAGCTGTCACATCACAAACATCACAAACAACACCGATGTATTCGTTCTGTCTATAGGCTGTTTGTGTTGTCAATAGGGATAGAAAACAGGTACAACAACAACAACAACAACTCTGGCTGTTCGATAAAAGGGAATTTAAACCAACCCGACTTGCATATTTTAGCAGTGACGCAATGTATCTGTGTATGGTAACTATGGACCTCAGACCATGGCTATTATCCAAAAGAAAATCACACGTATAATGAACGACCTAATTAAGAGAGACCCCTATACCCCACCCCCACTCTGCCTCCCGTTACACAAAAGTAGGCCTACTTGAATAATAGTCTGCCCTAAGTTTGGTTCAATAAATAAACACATCGTGGACACAGAAATAGAGTATTCATTGCATATGCGAGCAAAGAGGGAAAACACAACTATATATTTGACCTACTGTTTGAGTTTTGTTCAGGAGGGGGCTCGTTCTTCTAAATGTTGGGTACATTGTAATTGTGTGCGGATAGCGCCGCGCGCCCAAGGAAGCTCACTCACTGTATATTAAGGGGAGAGCAGGTGCTGCGGAATTACCATACAGCTGAGCGCACAGAGAGGGAGAGGGAGAGCAAACTTATTTCTTCAGCACACAATAACAAAGTGCCCTCAGGGCGGCCACGCGGATGTCTCTCTCTCGCACACACTCACATACACACACGTGCACGCACGCACACACACGCACACACCTTTTCTTCACTTCACAGAATGAAAAAGGAAAAGCGAATGAAAAACTGTGCCCATACAAATGTTTTTTTTTCTACTTTACTTCACCACACACCCTTGCCAGAGAATGTTTTCATTACTCAATCCTTAATTCAAAGTATTCTATTTTCCCACAACTAGAAATGGCAAAATGTTTGAAGAGGGTGGAGTTATGCTGCACAATCAACTGAGTCAGGGTTTGACAAATACACTACGCATGTGCCATGCATGTGCCACATATTTAGGCTTTTTCAGAGCTCTCCCTGAAAATGTTTGAAAAACATAAATGTTGTTTTCTTTCCTAACATAAAAATATACAAGTTAACTACCCCATCTAAATAAGCTTAAACACCAAGTGTAGGCAGATCTGTACAATACATTACTGTGAAATACTGATATATAGTTATAACTGAAATCTGGTTTAAACTGGAATAAATAAATTGGCCATACTGTTTTGTTATTATGTGCTATATTTTTCAATCTTTAATGTTGTGGAAAGTGAGTCATTCCAGGACAGGTTGATGAGACAGTCCCATACAGTTTGCTGGAATACTTTGACATTCCTCCATTTTCAATTTTCTGACCCAATACTAGCTTGTGATTTGAGACGATGGGGCTTGGAGAGGTATCCATTGTGATCCCCTGAGCCAGATTGGGGGGGGGGGGGGGGGGGGGGGGGTAGCTCATTTGCTCATTTGCATCTTATTACCCTAGCATGCGCCAGCCCATATAAAACTGGCGGCAGGCGGCCTTCACTCAAGACAGACGCACAATTCATGTTGAGGAAAGAAGGAAGAAGGTGGCGGGGAAGTATGTTGGATCAGTGACAACTCTTTCCTTGGGATAGACCACGTCACACAAAAGCAATTTCCTACATTTGTTGCCCTCTTCGTTTCAACAGGGAACAAACTGTCAATTTTTTTTTTTTTTTTACATTTTTGGAGTGGGATTATCGCATTGTAACGGAATTTTGAAGACAGTTCAGGGCAGTTCCAATATCTATTTTGGATTATCTTTTTGTTTCTTGGACATGAATGAAATCGGCGTGGCTGACACCAGAAACTGATGAGAATACCTCTTAAGAGAAGAAGCGTGCTCAATGATTCATTCCCAGAACATGATTTGAAAGGAGGCACATTGAGCCTAAATTGAGCTGAGTCGCTCCAATACTTTTTCCTATTTATTTATTTGTATTTATTTAATATGGGGCGCGCTATTCTTCTGACAGTTGCGGTTATGCTCGTCTTGATATGCAAGGTAAGACAACTACACAACACAGTTACCGTACTATTCAATTGATAACCATTTCAAGATTTTATATCACAGAGCCTATGTTAATGATTGTGTAATATATACAATTATTTCAACAGGGTTTTTGTTCAGGAGTTTTCGAACTGAAGTTGCAGGAGTTTTTGAACAAGAAAGGGGTTCAGGGCAACATGAACTGCTGCAAGGGAGGGTTGACGTCGGTTTATCAGCAACAGTGTGAATGTAAAACGTTTTTCAGAATCTGTCTGAAACATTATCAGCCAAACGCATCACCAGAGCCACCTTGTAACTACGGCGGCGCTATAACGCCTGTTCTTGGGTCAAACTCTTTCCAAGTTCCGGAAGCCATGCCTGACAGTTCATTCACCAATCCCATCAGAATTAACTTCGGTTTCACATGGCCGGTGAGTACTCTGCCTTGGGTTAATTCATAAACAAGTAATTAATATAAACCTCTAGTGACGAGGTCTTTAAAAATCCGTGTGTACAAGTTGGTTCATTTATATAGAGTGGTTTATTCAAGACTAAACGTATACATAAAAATGTTCGTCTTGTATATGTTTGTATTATCGTCTCGAAATGTTATTTTACCTTCTAGTATAGAGAACATGTTAGATGGGCCTATCTCGTTCCCCTTCTCCGTTGGCCACCTGTCTTATGATGCTATTTGTTTATGTCCTCAGGGGACGTTCTCGCTCATCATTGAAGCTCTGCACACCGACTCCAAAGACGATCTTTCAATAGGTAGGATCAAAATAAACTGTCATACAGTTGTTTGGCTTTACGTGGTTTGAGGTCGAGGATAACTTACATTTACACACATTTCGCTAAAGTTCCGTTCTCATTTCCATCGGTAGAAAACCCAGACCGTGTTATCAGCACAATGACCACCCAGAGACATCTGACGGTAGGAGATGACTGGTCTCAGGACCTGCATACGGGAGGAAAAACCGAGTTGAGGTACTCCTACCGCTTTGTCTGTGATGAGCACTACTATGGCGATGGCTGCTCGGTATTCTGCCGCCCACGAGACGATGCCTTCGGCCACTTCACCTGTGGAGAGCGCGGAGAGATTGTCTGTGACGCCGGGTGGAAAGGCCATTACTGCACAGAACGTAAGTGAAACTTGATGTTCAGGTGTTTTTGGGGAAATATTTGACTAAATATGATTGTTATTCATGTTTACATATAGGCACTTTTTCATGTCAAATAACATTATTATGGTAGCTAAATAGACGTTACTTTTTTTATGTTAGGTGGCGTGGCTATAGACATTTTAAAATGGAGGCAACTTGTACGAAAACACCACGCGCCCACACACTCCCACACACACACGACCACTTTATTTATTCAAATCGGGCGGAGGAAAGTTTTCGGAATAATCTCACGCGTGCCATAAATTTACATGCTACGTCCGATTCGTTACTCTTGGAGTGGGTTGGCCGCTGATTGGCTTATGCGGGTGAGGTATTGTTTGAAGTGGGCAGCTGCGGGGAGAGAGTAGACAATGTAGCAGCTGTCGTGCACTGGCATCATACTCACCAGCTGTCCACTCTTATCTGCCCCAATCCGAGACATTAGGGGGAGTTGTGTGCACAGAATGAATAAAAGAGTTTTGACCCACAGCGATGAAAAAGGGGCCTATACTGAAAGAGGGATAGCGAGAGAGAGTTTGCTGTGTGCACCCTCCCATTGTCTCTATGCACTATGTTAAACGGAATATTCTTCCACCGTGATAAGGAGAGTGTTTTTTTATAGGTAAAACAGCTAATGGGTTTAGTTGCTCCCCCTTTTAATGAATTTGTTCAGATTTAAGCAATACGTTTTTTGTTGTTGCTCAAAGCCAAACTTAACAAAGAGCATATGTGTAAGAAGTGTTTTTATTTTGCCATGGTTCTTACCCCATGTTTGTCTCCTTTGTAGCTCTCTGCCTTCCAGGATGTGACGACGAACACGGATTTTGTGAGAAGCCTGGGGAGTGCAAGTAAGTTAGAGAAAAGACAACTATGATTTTCATGTATTAAAACACTTTCTTAGTTAATATTTTCAGAAATAATCTGTGAAATAAAGAGAAATTTGAGTGGGTTTCTAACCAATGTGTTGTAATTATTGTGTGACAGGTGCAGAGTGGGTTTCAAAGGGCGGTACTGTGATGAGTGCATCCGTTACCCAGGCTGCCTCCACGGGACCTGCCAGCAGCCGTGGCAGTGCAACTGTCAGGAGGGGTGGGGAGGCCTCTTCTGTAACCAAGGTGAGTCCTACTGGAGAGAGAGGGAGGGGAACGAGAGGGATGGAGAGAGAGAAGGGGGTGAGAGGTGGATTTAGAGAGATGACACAAACAGTGACAAAGAGATAGTGTTGTGAGAGAAAATGTAAGAAAAAAGCGTGAGAGTGACAGAAAGACATTAGCTGGGCTGCTGCTGTTGTTGTTCTGCCATATGTTCCATTGGGACTAATGGACTAATCCACATGTGCTGCTTGTCCTCCTCCAGATCTGAACTACTGCACTCACCACAAGCCCTGTATGAATGGAGCCACTTGTAGCAACACTGGCCAGGGGAGCTACACCTGTTCCTGCAGACCGGGCTTCACTGGGGATGCTTGTGAGATTGAGGTCAACGAATGCACCCTGAACCCCTGTCGAAATGGAGGAAGCTGCACTGTAAGTACTGTACAATTACATCATTGTGTTAAAATGTACACTCAATTACAACAAGGATTTGGAAGATGTGGGCAATCACTGTTGTTGTGATGGTGATCTAATGCATTTTGGAGGAATGCATTTGTTAAGCTTATGTTTCAATCTTTTTCTCAAAGGATATGGAGAACACGCATGCCTGTGCTTGCCCTCCTGGTTTCTATGGCAACACCTGCGAGCTGAGCGCCATGACTTGCGCCGATGGTCCCTGCTTCAACGGAGGCCGCTGTGCCGACAACCCTGATGGCGGATACTTCTGCCAGTGCCCCACCGGCTACGCTGGCTTCAACTGCGAGAAGAAGATTGACCACTGCACCTCCAGCCCATGCTCTAATGGTAAGGGCTAATTGAACAACTTACACAGATGTGTTTTCAGATCTCAATTTGTGTACTTTTTAAAATTTAAACAGGTACCTTTCAGACTACAGCCTGCCCCCACATTATTGACCACCCATTAATTCCCAATCGCTCTGCCTCTCACACTAGGTGCCCGGTGTGTGGATCTCGTCAACTCCTACCTGTGCCAGTGTCCCGATGGCTTCACAGGCATGAACTGCGACCACACTGGCAACGAGTGCTCCATCTACCCCTGCCAAAATGGTGGTACATGCCAGGAGGGTCTTGATGGCTACACCTGCACCTGCCCCCCGGGCTACACGGGCCGCAACTGCAGTTCTCCCATAAGCCGCTGTGAGCACAACCCTTGCCACAACAGCGCCACCTGCCACGAGAGGAACAACCGCTATGTGTGCGCTTGCGTGCCTGGTTACGGTGGCCGCAACTGCCAGTTCCTGCTCCCAGACCATGCAGCTATCCGAGGCTCGGAGATCCCCTGGATGGCGGTGGGGTCTGGGACAGCTCTGGTGCTGCTTGTGCTAGCAGGGTGTGCAGTGCTGGTTGGCTGCGTTCGCAACAACGTGCTGCGTGGTAGCCAGGGCGACGTCAGCGAAGGTGAGACCATAAACAACCTGACCAATAACTGTCACCGGGGTGATAAGGACCTGTCGGTAAGCGTCGTAGGGCTCGGGCCACAGCCAGGTGTCAAGAACATCAATAAGAAAATGGACTTCGGAAGCGATGCCGACATGGACGGACCATCGCCGTCGTGTCGGAGCAGCTACAAGAGCCGCCACCCGCCGGCGGACTATAACCTTGTGCATGAGGTGAAGTACGAGCAGGTGGCCAAAGAGTCGATGCTGAGCTTGGAGGCCTCAGCTTGCGAAGAGAAATGCCAAGCTTTGGACTCGAGTTTTGAGTATGAGGAGTGCAGAAATAAACGCAGCAAACATTTAAAAAGGTAAAGAACACACAATAAGATAATAGATGTAATCATAGAACATGAAAAAAATCAAAAAATCATTTGAATGTCAGATGACTAATATGGATCTTTGTCTCTCTTCCAACAGTGACACATCAGAAACTTCAAGAAATGAAATGAAACTTCCAGAAATGTCCGCATGTGCAGACACCAAGTACAAATCCGTGTTTGTCATGTCGGAGGAGAAGGACGAATGTATAATTGCAACTGAGGTGAGTTTGAATACTTCACTTCACTTTTCCTCATTTATAATTGTTTGATAAAGTCACTGCATTTCCCTACGAGCTTTGTAAACAACAAGTAATGCCCATTTTGTTTCTGTCTTGTCTCCATAGGTGTAACGCAAGCCACCAATAGGCTGTCCGTTGCTCATTTGCTCTATGGGAGAGTTTTTATACTCCTTTAAATGCTGCTCTAACCCTAGGGGGAGGTGTCCCGCCTTGAGACTGCTGCTGATACTGAGACGTTTAACTGATATTCAGAGTGAGCTGGTTCTCTACTGGAAAATAAGTGCAGGCCTGTGGGTTAGGAATCGGTGGGGCAAAACTTTTTTACCTTTCAAAGCGACCTCAAGCAAAGTTTTTATAACGAGATCGAAAAATGGACAAACCGTCATGATAGAGGTGATGTACGATGTCTTCGGTTTCGGTTGTAACAGAAACGTAGGTTTGAAGTTTTTGCAACATTTGCACCCAGCCCTTTTCTTTATCCCCACAAGCTGTTGCTGAGCACATGAACTGCATCAAAAGGTGGATGTTTGGCCATACTGGCCTGTACAAGGCTGTTAACATGGATTCTGATCCAATCTCTAGACCTGTGAGGACTGTACTACGTATACTATATCACTGTGTAAAACTGAAGTGTGTTGTTTCAAAGCCCCCCGAACAATTTATGACATTGTATTGATTGTTTTTGGAGATGAAAACTTTGTTAAAATCTTTTTTTGCTTCGATACGGATTTTGTCCATTTGTAAAAAATTAAAATAAGTTGTATGATTAAAAAAAGACGTATGATTTAAAGTTCTATAATTTAATTTAATTTAAGCATTTTGTATTATTATTATTTTTTAATTATATTGTATATTTGCTATGTTATGAATATTTAAATACATTTTTTAATGCTGATATTTGCAAAGGCACTTCAGGTCAAGGAATTTGTTTTAAAGAAATGTTATTTAAAGTAAGAGGGATTGTACAACATTTTATTATTGTTACTGCCTCTGCTACTGTTTTTTAATGAATAAATATAATTGAAAGTACAACTTTTTTGTGTGACTGTGGTTTTGTCAGCCCATGCCTAGCCATTCTTTGGGTTCTGTGAGGAAAGTTAATCAGTAACATCTGTTGTCTACCCCATGGTGGGCTATTCTATGCCGATGCTGTTGGTCACTGCCAGGAGTTTCCGTGGAGACCAAACAATGTCCCCACGCTTGATGTACTACTCCGATGGAAAAATGTGATAAATGCAAACTAATGCTTTTTTTAAAACATCCTTATATGACGCAAGAAACAATGTAAAATATTGATGAATGTTCAGTTCACAACACTGACAAACACCCAGTTTTTCTTGTTGAATATGCTTTATAATACATCTACTATAATATTTGATATTTGTAGTCAAATTCTTCAAAAATCTGATTTTTTTACTTCCCCCATTGATTCTAACATTTTTATATTTCCTACACGTTTGATTCCTTAATAGCCCAGCGAAGAAATCATATTTGTTTTAAGCCCAAAAAGTTGGGACACAATAAAGTAACTGTAAATTGTCACCCCTAAGGTTGGCCTCTAAAGGCGGGTATACTATAGCCTGCCTCGTGGCATCATGGGAACAGACTTCAGCAGTAGACAATGATGGAATTGACAATGGGGCCACACAAAAGGCCACCCTTGGGAGAGCCTGTGTGTCCCTCGGCATGCTGGGAAAAAAAGAGAGTAACAGGAACAGATGTTGTTGAGTAACAGATGCCTTCTGGCCAGAGTTCCGGCACTACCAGCCAGACCTTCAAATGCTCAATCTGGAAAGAAAAATATTATCTATAGCATTTAAGAAAAGCAAGCATTTTATATTGTCTTTCATATAAATTGGTTAGGATCGAGGGGATGTAGACTTAACAGAAAACTGTGAAATTGGTCAACAGCAAACTGTATTACTTGTTTTTAGTATGGGATAAAACCAAACCTAAAACAAAAGATATTCAAAAGTATTTTGATAAGAATACATACGCTTGTTTTATCCTCCTATACCTTTTGGTCAAATAATCAACTGTAGGACAACAAGTTGGCTTGAAGCCATACTTTATTTGGAGAAAGAAATGTTTAAAATCATGTTTTAAAATTCAATAAAGCCATTGAAGTACGTACATGTAATTTTTCATAAAAAGTTATATCATGCCTTTTAGCTTTTCCATACATAAAACATGTGGTATACATAGCATGATTGGTGCTTTATAAAATTACATATTTTATTATGACATATTTGACTTGCAGTTATATTCAAATTTGCACAAAAAAAAGAAAGAAGACATTTATCATCCCCTTCACTCAAAGAAAGCTAAATCAAAAAATACAAAACACAGTACATCATTACAATAATGGTTGCGTTCTTCTGACATGGCTTTAAGCACACATAATACAGTACTGTACACAGGTCCACCTCAGACAAAATGTACTAGAAACATTTGAGTTGCTGAGGATATGAAAATCTCTGGAACAGCCTAATCACCTGTTTGTTCACAAGGGTTGGCCGGAACTATATGCAGAACAGATTTAACTGATCTATAAATCATGTCAACTTCCTATTAACAGGGCTTTAACAGATTCCCATTATAGAGATTAGTGAATCATCAGAACAGTGTGTAGTAGCTCAAGGAGATCATCCTGATCAAGTAGAATGTTTCTTCATTGTGGGGGACATTTTATGTAAAATTTATAGTGAGGACCAGAAGGGATCTTAAAGGGGTATTACTGGTCTTACTGGCTCAGTTGCCCTTTATGTTTAGGAGTGTCTATTTACTGCATATCTAAAATCACCTTTAAGGTGGGAGGTTGGAAACAAAAGACTAAATATTTTAAGATCTCCATGATATAATTAATATACATTGGTAATCTTAGGGCAAATATATTTTTCTAATGTCAAATATCTAGGGTAGGACAACATATAAAGCTGAATTAAATTACACAATGTGCAAAAATGTATTGTGCATAGTATCATTGTCAAATTTTAATAAATATTAACGTGGTAATTAAATTCCACTCTGGGTGATTGTATTTTCCTCATGATTTATTTCGTTACAATATTTTTTTTTTCATTAAGTATTAAATGAAGCCGTTGGAGAACATTTTTATAGTTCACAGCAACAAACCTTCCCATTCATTGGCAAGTGCCCCAAAAGCACACATAACCCCATACACATGGATTAAAAAGCCTGATAAAAGTACAGATTTTCTCATTTATCCCAAAAAGTGTCACTTATAGTTGAAAGATCCCTTTTCACTTTTTAAATTAATTGCCTTATTGTTTTCATCTTCATCAATAAATCACAAATGAGCAACAAATAAACTCATATCGACAATGTAAAGGAATATTATGTCAATTCTTTTTAGTAAGGTTTTAAAAGGAAGGTATTTCAGCTAGCTTTAGTTCCTACTGTTTTGCTGTTTGAAGTAGCTATTAAACATGTGTAGCATAATGCCTGTCTTTGGACCGCCGAGGTATTCTTTGAGGTGTGTAAAACATGCTGAAACGTTTGTCACATTTCAAAATAAAAGTTGTGTCCTTAATTCATTTCTTGTCTCTTCCTGTTTAGAGGTATATGATCCTGGGTCGTCCAGTGCCTCCTGCATGTAATAGTGTTCCTATGTCGTCTTGATGTATGATGGTAACTCTCATTGATTCATTCGCTCTCTTCTTCATCGGTTCATCACCCTGCACTCTTTTTCTAGCCGTGGCTTGTTTTGCTTTCTCTCTCCCTTTTCCTTTTCTGTCTTTCTCTTTCTCACCCCTCCTACATGTCCTCCCTTCAATCTCCAGCAATTAGTCTCCAACAGCTTTCTGCCTCTCTCCCCTTTCCTCTCTTTTTCTTTCCCAATCCCAAATCAATTATCTCCCATTTTTTCCATCATTGGCAACTCCCTCTTGCATATCTGGGCTTCATAGGTGTGAGAAATATGGCACAAACTCCATCCAGCCTCCAATAGGTCTAGATGGAGCATCCACCATGTTGCTCATAACTAGCAATCCTCTCGGATCAGAAAAGGGCTCCCCCTCTCCCTCTAGGAGGGAGGCCCGTGGCTGGGCATGTTGGTCATGGTGCCGCCCATCCCAGCTGGGCCGCACATGCCCGAGGGCCCTGCCAGGGCTGGAGGGCTGTGTTTGGGGGTCTCCAGGAGGCCCTGTCCTTGCCCTTGGCCCTGGGTGGCCCCGTGGTGGGCGTGTTGCAGGGCATGGCGCTCCAGCAGGGTGCGGTGGGTGAAGGCCCGGTGGCACACGGTGCACTGGAAGGTGCGCTCGGCCCGGTGCGTGCGCATATGCACGTTGAGTGAGCTCTTCTGTGTGAAGCGCTTGCCGCACACAGAGCACTGGAAGGCGCGCACGCCCGTGTGCACCACCATGTGCTTGAGGAGGTAGTCGCGCAGGGAGAAGGAGCGCCAGCAGATGCTGCACTGATGAGGCTTTTGACCTGAGGCACACACAACAGAAAATAGGATCTGTTAGTGTGACATGTGTATCAGAGACACTATCTGTTATGTGGAGTTTTAACATGTGTATACAACAATCATGAACAGTAAACGTTTTGAAGGAAGTGATAGTAACTAGTATATATAGAAAGTGGTGGCCTACCGGAGTGTATGAACATGTGCTTGCTGTAGTTCTTCCTGGAACGTAACGATTTCCCACAATGAGTGCAGTCGAAGGACGTCTCAGAACCCTGGGAGGAAGGGGAGGGGCCTGGCGTGCCACAGGTTGACAGAGCAGGGGTCATTGGTGCCGGGGGCGGAGCCTGTTGGCTGTGCTCCGTTCCTGCCATGCTGTCAATCACCATCGGTCCGCCCACAAAGAATGAGGCTGATGGCTGTGATTGGCTGACTGGGTACTGAAAAAGTAGCTGAAAGGGAAACAGGAATTGAAATAATGGCCACCAACGACTTTCATGATTAAAGTCTACAAATTGTTGCAATAACTATTTTAAAACAATGTTTACATTTGTAACTGACCTGGTTGTTGATGGACTGTGAGGAGGTAGATGGAGACAGTAGCTTGTTTCCTCTTCCTCTGGGGTTGAAGGACATGGCCTGAGCCGGCTCGTTCTGGGGCCAGAAAGCCTCGGGGGAGAAAACTCCAGCCTCATCATAGAACACACCCTCCTGTAAGACAGAGAGACAAAATTCACTTATGACTATTAACTAACTTAATTAGCCCTAATACATAACCTTGAAATGTCTATAAAGCTGTGATAATAATAAAATAATGAGAATAGACACTTTTATCCAAAGCAATTTACAGATTACGAACATGCAGCCCATACGGATTTTGAACCCACAACACTGGTATTTTTTGCCAGCACCATGCACCAACAACAAGTTGCTGTCTAGGACAAAACAAGACTCACCTGGCCGAAGGTTGCCATGGATTCCTGTGTGCCCTCCTGCCCTTCAACACGTCTTCCCTCCTCCAAGCCGAAGACCCCTCCATCCGGCTCCTGCACGCCTTCATCCTTCACCACCACTTCCTCTCCTACAAGAACCTAAGAGAAGGTAAAGAAACATATATAGTCAATTAGAGTATAGAGTCTAAAATTGGTGTGTCAAACTGTGGTGTATGGTCAGGAATGTGAAGACAGTAAAAAGACAATTATAAACCGGGTCGTTCGAGCCCTGCATGCTGATTGGCTGAAAGCCGTGGTTTATCAGACCGTATACCACGGGTATGACAAAAAATACTTGTTTAATGTTCTAATTATGTTGGAAACCAGTTTATAATAGCAATAAGGCACCTTGGGGGTTTGTAGTATATGGCCAATATACCACAGCTAAGGGCTGTATCCAGGCACTATGCGTTACATTGTGCATAAGAACAGCCCTTAGCTGTAGAATATTGGCCATATACCATCTATTGCTTAGATATCAATTTCTCAATGGACAAATTAAGAAAAAAGGTGCAATTTAGAACCTAAAAGGGTTCTTCAAACCCTTTTGGGTTACATGTTCTACATTGAACCCAAAAGGGTTCTACCTGGAACAAAAAGGGCTCCCCTATGTGGACAGCCGAAGAACCCTTTTGGAACCGTTTTTTCTAAGTATACATAATTGGCTTAGGTACAATGTAACAACAACTAAAAAGAGGTGCTAGTTGGCACTCTATCCAAAACTTAACATGTTTAATGACCCATAGAAGGGGTGTTCACTGTTTAATCAATCCATGGAACATTAACTAGGAGGATAGCCTAATATAAGACTTCTGGACAGCAACTTCCTTTCAATTATGTTTATTGCTGACACGTTCAGATCTATAGCTTAATTCCCAGCAATGACACAATGAGAGTAATTGCCGTCTAGAAGTCCTGCTTTATTCACTTTATGATGTCTGGCTGCATATCTGCCTGCCTTACAACTGTAACCATTGGGAACTTACCTGAAGCCTGAGTGGCTGCCTCTGCTTGCGGCTGTGTCCTCCTGCCCCTCTGTCTCTGTCCAAGTCTCTCCCTCTGTGATGTCCATCCATCTCCTCCTCCTCGCAGTATCTGTCCATCCCCACGAGCTCCTCCGAGAGGTCAGCCGCGTTGCTGCGGATACTGTCCCGGCCAATGCTGTCCACGCTGCTGACACCAGAGCTGCAGCCGACCGAGAGATTCCCTGAGCTTCCAGCATTGGCGCCGTTAGCGGTTGCCGCTAGCAGGTCTCTCAGCTTGTACCTCACATCCTGGGTGCAATTTGAGTTCTTCATGAGGACCCCGGCGGCCCCTGAGCTTAGCCCGTCAGCCCCACACAGGGCCCCGGAGCTGCCCATGTCAGCTAGAGCCATCAGCCCCGCTGGGTTAGCCTGCCCAAGGGCGCCTCCTGGGCCGCTCTCACTAACATTAACGTTCAAGTTTGCTCCGCCCAGGCCTGTGACCATGTTGCTCGCCCCGCAGTCCCCCAAGGCGAAGTTCGAGAAGCTCTGGTAACCCCCACCACCGCTGACTGCGCCACCCCCACCAATACAACCACCACCGCTGTCCCTCCCTTTACCCCCTCCCCGCTCCTCCTGCTTGGGCAGGACCCCAGCTGTCATCCCCCCTCCTCCTCCACTTGCTGCGGCGGCCGCAGCAGCAGCCACCTTCCTCTGGGAGATGATCTGGGTGCACTCGTCGATGACCGTCTTAATCTGCAGGATGCTGGCGGCGGTGAGGATGCAGAGGGCCTGCGACTGCACCACCACCAGCGAGCCGCTGTACATAAAATCCACCAGCTGCTTCACCGTCTCAGCGGGGACCAGCGGCGGCACCGAGATCTCAGAGTGGCCCAGCAGCAGCTTGTCCTGGAAGAAGGGGCTGCCAGCGGCCAGCACGCAGGCATGGGCACGCAGTGAGGCGTCGTGGATGCGCACCGTCACATCGCAGAAGAGGCCCTCACGCCGCTGCGTCCGTAAAGCCTCCAGAACAGACTGGCTGGAGTTGTGCAGGTGGATGTAGTGCACCGTCTCCGTGCCCGCAGCCATGGCCTGAGGATGAGGGACGGGGTGGGTTGTAAGAGTGTCTGTCGGCTCTGAATCAGCTTGAAGGGGAGGGAAGGCAGGGAGAGAAGGGGGTACGGAGCATGGGCCACTGCGGGGCCGGGTGCCTCCCCTTAAATACTCATTGGGCTGCTTAGAGGTAATGAAGTTGTATCCACTGTGTCAGGAGGTATAATAGGATGTGTGAGGTTACCTGAGTGATGCACCTGCTTTGGTGGAGTGGGTTTCCTTGGCAGTCTTGCAGGGCACCCCTAACCATGCAGTCAGTCACCTCAAGCTCTCAGTGCAACCCCGCTGGAAGCAAAGATAAAATTATGTTCAACAAGAGTATTGTATGTGCTGTAACATAATATAACTGATCTAGCTAAATCCTTACAATATTTTGTTTTTATCCCACAGGTACAAAATTACAATTAATAGCAAATAATTAGCAGGTGGCAGTGGCCTGTACTAAATGGGGCATGTAGCCTAGTGGTTAGAGTGTTGGCCCAGTAACCAAAAGGTTGCTAGCTCGAATCCCTAAGTTAAAAATGTGTCGTTCTGCTCCTGAACTAGGCACTGTTCCCAAGGCCATCATTTTAAATAAGAATGTGTTCTTAACTGACATGCCTAGTTAAATAAAGGTTACACACAAATTACCACAGTAACCTGCCTGATTGGACAAGGCAAGTGATTTATAAGGGCGGGAATAAGTGGGCGCGTGGGACAGACAACAGCGCATGATGATAATTTTTTAAAATAATGATCTGCATAGCTAGGTAAAGCCCTTTTTGTGTGGTTGAGTGACAGTGGAAAGAGCGGTATGTGTGAATTGCAATAATGTCGATGATATAAATGTAATGCATCATTATATTATATTTCGTAAGACATAGCTATGTCAATAGGCCTATCTCAGACAAAAATATCTATGCAACCAGACAGGCAAATAACTGTCAAATTGTCACAGTAAATGCTACCATAGGCTAGCTAGCTATCAAGCCAATGTTATGTAGGTTGACATTCTCCTTTACGAATTCAGTCTCGTGAGCACACAAACATCTTCGGTGTGCATTTGCATGAACTACGAGCATGTGGTTTGTAGAAATTTATTGACATTACAATAAATTCTAATAACCAAAGCTGACACCTACCACGGTTCAATTAGCATGGCTAACTTGACTAGCTGGCCACTGGTTGAAAATCGCAAGCTAGCTACAAACTAACGTTAGCTAGCTAGTTAGCTTCCTGGCTAGCACAGCCTTCTTGCATTGCTCTTCGACCTATTTCGTCTATCGACAATTATTCTACCGTATTTACATATCTGCAGTGTGCAGCGATAATAATACGAGTATATTAATATGCATGCATTTCTGTAAACAAATATCTAACAGTTAGAATTAACGCGTATTCCTCCAATATTTCTGCTGCAAAAACAGTGCCAGTGACTGCACAGACTTTGTGCAGAATCACACACAGATCTGTATATATATGGATGGTTAGCTACATGTGGTGCATAATTGTAACGTTAATGATTTAGCTCACTGATTCTCAACTGGTTGGTCGCGACCGAGGTTTTGAAAGGGTCGCGAGTGTCTTGAGTAAAAAATAAATATTATAATTGTATTATTTGTAAATTAAGAATAGTGCAGTCTGAACTTAAACTACTAAAACCAAGTAGAACGTGTGTAGAAATTATAATGAACCTATATGTTTTAATAATTTAACATCTGAACTATTTTTCAATCACAGTATTTTCAATATAGTTATTAACAGCGCTATTAACAACGCTGATTTAGAGGTCTCAAATCATTGAGTTTGACATTCTTCATCAAGAATATGGGCAACATGGAATGATTGACAATGAAAAAAGGTGGGACTGTTGTTCCCAGTTTATAATTTGTACATTTACTATCAATATAGCATTTCAAATAGTTTTCCAGATTGCATTTTGGTGATGCTAGTATTGGATCGCAACTCAATTTGTGTCCCGATGCAAAACCATTCAAGAACCACTGCTTTACCTAAACTAAGTTTTATATGCAATTTTAAACATCATGTCTACCTTTAATGAATTCTGCTTTTTCTTTGGTGATAGACAACAAGGAAGAACCCTTGAGTTGAAGAATTATGTCTATTTAAGTTTAAAATAGCCCATCCACCATTGGTGTTGTCTTTTGCTATGTCTTGAAGCTTATTGTAGAATCAGCTCCACCTGTACAATGAAATTCTAAGAAAGAGACATCTCCACAGTATTTACTGCACAACAAAATATAATTTAATGAATTCACTTGTCACAGTTTGGAACACAAATCTATTTTGATATATAAAATAAAAGGATCCAGGACCCTCCATTTGTCACAGAATAAGGCATGCAGTCTTCATAGAGCTTTGGACATGTAAAGCTACAGGTCATGTTACAGTAGGACTCACAGAGACATTCAGGTCATGTTACAGTAGGACTCACAGAGACATTCAGGTCATGTTACAGTAGGACTCACAGAGACATTCAGGTCATGTTACAGTAGGACTCACAGAAACATTCAGGTTATGTTACAGTAGGACTCACAGAGACATTCAGGTCATGTTACAGTAGGACTCACGGAGACATTCAGGTCATGTTACAGTAGGACTCGCAGAGACATTCAGGTCATGTTACAGTAGGACTCACAGAGACATTCAGGTCATGTTACAGTAGAACTCACAGAGACATTCAGCCACAAGTACACACAGAAGCGCTCGGAGTAGCCACTCTTGTCTTGGGGCCCAATGAACATTTATTATTTCTGCACACAATGCGTAGGTATAGGTGGGAATGAACACAAAACACAACACCTAAGGTATAGTAGTAATTCACATTTATGTAGCAACAAGGTAGTACACTTTAACTGGGGGGGGGGTCATTCAACTCTCCAAGCTCCTCAGAAAAAGTGGTTAGGTGAAGGCGGAATACTGTATTATGTGACTTACTTTTGACATACATTTACACAAAAAAATTGTAGTAGACTATTACATTGTGTGAAAATAGTATGTAGGTGGTGTGTAAAATTCTGACTTTTTACAGCCGTGACTCTTGCTTTCCACCCTATAAACACAGGCCTTTTTGGAAAAGATATATAAAGAGTGTAATCACTATAAAGGAGTTGTTGTATCATTCATTGGATTAAATGTTCAATGGTTCAATTGAGAGTTCTACCAAAATACTATTACTCTTGTAACTCGCATATCCAGTAGAAAGTACAGAGAACTTTTTTTTGGTGCAAAATCCAACTTTTGTTATACAATACACACGTTTTGCACTATATTTATCAGATACTTAAGATAACATGCTATCGAGGAAAATGTACAAACATTTAAATGATAAACCCTTCTGGTGCATTATAAATAAATAAAGGTGAAATATTCTAGTATTTTTACTTCCTTATGCATGCGGACATGTCTCCGGCTGTGAGAGTGACCAGGTGGAGTCACGGCTGTTGGGGCTATGGGGAGATGGAGAGAAGAGCTGTGCGGTGGGTGGAAGAAAAGTTGGAGTAGCAGGGCGTTGTACAGGTCATGGGAGGGGCAACTCATTACGCTTGCTGAGCCGCTTGCTGTGCCTCTTGCGCTCTCTGGCGACAGCCCACAGCTGTGATGAGGGCTGCACCCTTGCCGCTCCCATCCTCCGACAACAGGAAGTTGACGTTACACTTAGGGGCGAGCTCCTTCACTGTCTGGTGGAAGATCCGGGAAAAGCTGGAGAGACAGGCACACATAGTCAGACGAGTATAAGTATAATTGTCTCTTATAGGACATACAGTGGGGCAAAAAAGTATTTAGTCAGCCACCAATTGTGCAAGTTCTTCCACTTAAAAAGATGAGAAAGGCCTGTAATTTTCATCATAGGTACACTTCAACTATGACAGACAAAATGAGAGAAAAAAAATCCAGAAAATCACATTGTAGGATTTTTAATTAATTAATTTGCAAATTACGGTGGAAAATAAGTATTTGGTCACCTACAAACAAGCAAGATTTCTGGCTCTCACAGACCTGTAACTTCTTCTTTAAGAGGCTCCTCTGTCCTCCACTTGTTACCTGTATTAATGGCACCTGTTTGAACCTGTTATCAGTATAAAAGACACCTGTCCACAACCTCAAACAGTCACACTCCAAACTCCACTATGGCCAAGACCAAACAGCTGTCAAAGGACACCAGAAACAAAATTGTAGACCTGCACCAGGCTGGGAAGACTGAATCTGCAATAGGTAAGCAGCTTGGTTTGAAGAAATCAACTGTGGGAGCAATTCTGATCACAAAATGATTAAAAATTCTACTGTAAATTATGATCACAACGGTGAGCAAAAATCCCAGAACCACACAGGGGGACCTAGTGAATGACCTGCAGTGAGCTGGGACCAAAGTAACAAAGCCTACCATCAGTAACACACTACGCCGCCAGGGACTCAAATCCTGCAGTGCCAGACGTGTCCCCCTGCTTAAGCCAGTACATGTCCAGGCCCGTCTGAAGTTTGCTAGAGAGCATTTGGATGATCCAGAAGAAGATTGGGAGAATGTCATATGGTCAGATGAAACCAAAATATAACTTTTTGGTAAAAACTCAACTCATCGTGTTTGGAGGACAAAGAATGCTGAGTTGCATCCAAAGAACACCATACCTACTGTGAAGCATGGAGGTGGAAACATCATGCTTTGGGGCTGTTTTTCTGCAAAGGGACCAGGACGACTGATCCGTGTAAAGGAAAGAATGAATGGGGCCATGTATCGTGAGATTTTGAGTGAAAACCTCCTCCCATCAGCAAGGGCATTGAAGATGAAACGTGGCTGGGTCTTTCAGCATGACAATGATCCCAAACACACCGCCCGGGCAACGAAGGAGTGACTTCGTAAGAAGCATTTCAAGGTCCTGGAGGGGCCTAGCCAGTCTCCAAATCTCAACCCCATAGAAAATCTTTGGAGGGAGTTGAAAGTCCGTGTTGCCCAGCAACAGCCCCAAAACATCACTGCTCTAGAGCAGATCTGCATGGAGGAATGGGCCAAAATACCAGCAACAGTGTGTGAAAACCTTGTGAAGAGTTACAGAAAACGTTTTACCTCTGTCATTGCCAACAAAGGCTATATAACAAAGTATTGAGATACTTTTGTTATTGACCAAATACTTATTTTCCACCATAATTTGCAAATAAATTCATTACAAATCCTACAATGTGATTTTCTGGATTTTTTTTCTTCTCATTCTGTCTGTCATAGTTGAAGTGTACCTATGATGAAAATTACAGGCCTCTCATCTTTTTAAGTGGGAGAACTTGCACAATTGGTGGCTGACTAAATACTTTTTTGCCCCACTGTATCACTGAATTGATGATGCGGATTCATTACAGTTGTACTCAGAGTTCTATTTCTATGATATCTAAGTAGACAAGATGTAGCAGATGTGAAATGTCCTTATCCTCTGACACTAATATCACACGTCATTATGGAAATGCTTCTAATTTCCACCTTTTAACATTTTAAGGAAGCTTTGGATTTAGTTTACTATGAGCTAACGCTGGCTCTCATTTTTTCCCTCTCCCTTCCTCTCTCTCTATCCCTCCATCACTCACTGTGGGTGCAGTTTGTAGAGTGTTCCGTCAACCCCCACAGTGACGTCTAGGTGGTCCAGCCCTCTGTTCTCACGAATCTTGTCCACCACGCCGGCCATTCCGGCTCCGCAGATCTGAGCCGCACGGAGGGACACGGTGCTGCATACCTCCTTGACGATGATACTGTCGTCACATGTGCTGTCCAGACCCAGCTGCTGTAGGATGGCCCTGACCTGCAGCAAGGCCAGGCGATCGCTGGGGGAAGAAAGGGTTAAAGGTCCATCAAGAGCCATTGGATCACTGGATACTGAATAGTTACTTGTGCTTACAGGTAGGCCTAATATTGGTTACAGTCTCATGAAGGTGTCTATCATATTCTTATGTGTTTGTAACAATGTAGATGCAATTGTTGTAAACAATTTGTAATTGTATTAAGTGTTGGTTCTCAACACCGTAGATAATCTCTGTACATCCCAAATTACAACAGGATTCTTATGCACACCCCCAGGTGTATATCCTTAGTTAATAGGGTCAAATGTAAGTACAGCGAGATATTTTTTAGTTTAATCACATGTTCCCTACCTCTCTATCTGGGACAGGAACTTGGTCTCAAAGATGCCTCTGGTCTTCAGCGTCTCAGAGATCTTTCCACGGAACAGGAAGCCGCGCTTGGTCAGGTCAATCAGGATGTTCCTCACAATTTCTCCCAGGTACATGCCGCTACACATCTTCTCATACCTGAGACATGGAGTGAAACATACCCAAAATGTGAGGCATATAACTTAGTTATTTAGTTTGGCCCATCTTTCCTCAGGGAACATAGTACAGTAGACCATCGATGACTCTTAGTCTAACATACCAACAATCACAACCAAGCACCATTTTATTTTATGGATAACAATAAAGTATTTTAGAGTCAATAAAGGATTCTGGTTCAAATACGATAAAGTACAGGTGCATACTCAGGCCATTAACAAAACACTCAGGCCAAAAAAACAACAACCAAAAAAAAACCAATTTCAGCCATTTACTAGTTTGGCTGTTCAATTGTCACCTCTGTTTGCCCTCGTTGAGTGAGTTCTCGTCCACGGCGCAGTCGTACTGCGTCCTGATATCGTCCAGGCACCCATTGTCCCCGAAGGCGCCCCACTCCATGTTGACGCACATGCGTCCCTCGTTCCCCTCCACCGTCTCTATGTTCCTCATCTCCTCCATGTAACACGCGTTACTGCCTGTCCCTGTTAGAATACACGTGACATCCCAGGTCTTAGGTTTATAATGCACGTGACATCCCAGGTCTATAAATCTATACAGTATTACATGAATTGCGGATATACTACTTATTACAATGTACATTACAGTAAATTATATACAATTTGGTATAAAAGTTTTAGCCATTAGCGTTGTATCTAATTTCATCAACTTATTTTGCATTTGATAGAAAATACAAGGTTGTGTTAATTAAAATAAGTAGTGGACTGTATACCTGCAATAAGTCCAACCTCACAGGTGGGCTCTTCATATGCACACGTCATCATTGTTCCAACAGTGTCGTTCACCACAGCTACCACATCCAGATCAAACTCCTACACATACACACAACACACAAACAACATTATGAGTTGAACAGTACATTTGAGTGAGTTTAACTATACATTTTCTGCTTCACCCAATGCTTTAAATAGTAACCTCATTCGTCGCCTTAATTTACTGTCACAACCAGAAAACAAACCTCCATTTAGAGTCATGCATCATGTTGTAAAGCAAAAAACATGATATTATTTTCAGTGTGAGTGTTGGTGTGTACAAATGGTTATTTCTCAGTTATTTCTCAATGAATTATCCACTTTTCCCCCCTGGAAATGTTAGTGAATGGCTGGTTCAACTGAAAGATGATATCAGACATGGCAACCTTTCAAATAGCACTCCAAGAACAATGCAACCCACTGACCCTCCACACATTCATTATTATGCAGAAGCTCAGACAGGAGACAGACAGGCATACACATACATACACACACAATTGACAAAAATATATCATATTCCCATTCCCATTTGTAAAGATCCAGATTTTTTGTTGTTGTTGCTAGAAATATAAACTCGCAATTTGGTCACAACAATGGTCACAACAAACACTCTCAAGTTCATTTGTCTTATACGTTTCCTTTAACTATTTACAGTCATTTTTGCATTCTTGTTTATTACAATTTTCCCATGTTAATAACATGCTATTTAAACAATTTCCACACCTCTGCATTGCGGTAGTCCTGGAAATCCAACCCTAGGCAACACAGTGACTAGGGACTGGTTTCAGTAATTGACTCTTTATGTTATAGATTAACTACGTCACTACCTACAGTACATCGATTAAAAAAAAGCAATTATCTTGGCTCTCCAACAAATCATGAGGCAGTCACGCCTGAACGTCGCGATTCAAAACCAAAACTTGCAGGAAAAACCTTTGCAGTGGTTTTAGTTAAAGTAGTTAAAAATAACCAAAGTGATCTCCATCTTGCTAGCCAACATTTAGTATTTTTTTATTTTGCCAATATTTAGTATTTTATTCAAGCCAATAAAGTAGTGACGTAGGTAATTACGTACTTCCTCTATGCCAAAATAGTCCATAATTGAAACCAGGCTCTAGTCACTGTGTTGCCTAGGGACAGGTTTTCGAGACTAGCATTGCGGCTCTGTTTTACCTGGGTTTTTTTCCCGAATCAATTTGCTCATTGACATTCAACTAATACTTACTCCATCCTCCATCTAAAAAGGTGAAATTGATAAAAAAGATACTGAGAAACATGTTGGTGTGTGATTTGGGCTGAGAACCCCTCAGAACAACAAGTCCAGAATGACTGAAGCACATTGAGTATAACCGAGTTACTGCAGCACGTCTGAAAGTTGCCAATGGAGACATTGCATATGCTACTAGCATATGCTCCTAATGCTAACTTAGCATGATATGCTATTGTTTTATTTAAATATTGTGGTCTGGCATTTTGCATTGTTGAATAAATTGAAACATTGTTACTTGGGATGGTATCAGTATTTCCAACCGCATAGAGTGATTTATTGTTGATAAATGGTGTTATGAATGAGATCAACCTTTACGTGGGGTGTTAAAGTTGATGGTGACTGAGACAGTGTAGTGGCTGTTCAGTTATGGCGCATGAGTGTAATGACAGTTCCACACAGTATTGCCAATTTAGCGATTTTGTTACTATATTTAGCGAGTTTTCAGACACCTCCAGCAACTTGTATTGATAAAAGAGCCTAGCAACAAATTCACTACTTTTCAGGCTGCCTTTGGGGAGTTTTCCCACAAAGGATTTCTATGGTTTTGATAGCATTTAGCGACTTTTCCCACTCAAACTTTTCTCCCGCAAAACATGGGAGACGCTGTCTGTGCAAAAAAGGCACTGCAATGGTGCACAGATAGGCAGAGAAGCACAAGGGGAGGGGGTGTGCAGTGGGAGAGGTGGCGAAAACGCTATGTCGGAGACCGCAGCTGTGCAGGGCAAATTGGTGCTGTGACTTCGTCATGGCAACGGCAAAACGTCACCCAGCGACTTCTAGCAACAAATCAATGAGCCAATAGTGATTCTCACTGAAAAATTGTTGGCAACTGGTTCCACACCAGTTATTTGATTCTACTCTATGGAGTTATATTGTGGGGAGGTGTTACATATTATCACAGTGGTGTGACATAAGGCGTGGTGTCCAACCTCACCTCTTTCCTCTTGATGCCCTCCCGGAGAAGCTCCACCACGTCTTCACCCTCACAGTCTGTGCATTTGAAGCCTTTGGTCCAGTTCACAAGGATACCCTGAAAAACAGAAAAGGCACTTTTTGGTTACGCTACTATCACCTAGAGCTGGACGATATGGCCAAAAATCCATATTGCGATAAATTGCATGAATTTATGCGATAACGCTAAAATAGAACGATACATTTATATATATATATATATATATATATATATATATATATATATATATATATATATATATATATATATATATATATATATATACATATATATATATATTTATTATAATGTACACCATCATTTTATTATTACACACACAAAAAAACTAAGATGTATTGTTGTAGCGTCAATTGTCCCATTAACAATCACCCATATTAGCAAACTTATAGAATTTCAAACTTCACATTTCTCTAGTATATGCTACTTATCACAATGAACGATATCAGCAAAATGCCTTCGGTGTCAATAATTTTAAGTTTATCGTCCCAGCTCTACGATCACTTAATACATTGACTTGATTTTCAGTGCATCCACATATTTTATAGTTACATTAGACACGACTATCACTCAGAACGATCAATGAAATATACTGTGAAATGCGAATGTTGATCATAATTGTCAGTGAGAGTGATTCCATTTTTGGAGGATCTTGCGTAACAGGATATATTTTGGGTTCTCATCCAGGGTAGATGTTAGCCAGCAGATAAACTACTCACTGCATCCAGGCTCTTCTGGTGGCAGGGGAAGGAAAAGGTGAAGCCCAGAGGCAGACGGGCACTCTTCATGCCCATGTAGTCCAGGAAGTCAGAGATGCAGTGCACAATGTGGTCAAAGAGCTGGAGGAAACGGTGGGAAAAAACGGCTTTAATAATCATACGCTGACTGATGATGTGCTGACTGTATTTATTTCAGTGCAGACAGAAATACATTAGACTCAATTATTTGGACATTTGAAAACGGATGAATCATAGTTCATGAATTGAGACCGAATCTAATGGCTTTTGGCTAATGACATTTAGTATTTTCAGCCATTGCTGTACCTCCTCTCCCGTGCCCTGCATGACCTCGATGGGAATGGCGTAGATTTTGTTGTGCATCTCCACTGTACGCCTTTTCCCACTACGGATCTTAACCAGCAGCACCCGGAAGTTTGTCCCTCCCAGATCCAGTGCCAGAAAATCCCCATTTTCTGTAACATGAGAGCTGGCTTATTAGCTAATGATTTTACAATACCATACAAACTACCACTATTTCCATAAGATATTCTCATGCTTCAAATGTTAATTCTCATAGTTCTACCTGTATGAATTGCTTGAGGTCAGTGACATTCATCTGCTGTTCAGATTAGGCAGGGATATTGGGTAACGGTTCAGTAAAAACAAAGGGATTCTAACATGCAAATGCCCAAGGATTATACAAAAAGTACAAAAAGTAGACCAATTATGAAAGCACTGAAGCTTTTAAACTTTTGCAGGGGTCAGTCCCATTTTATTCCCTAACGGTTGAACAAGGAATTCCTCTATGGAGGTGTAATTGAATTCTTGATTCGACTACAATTCAGATGGAACTGATTCCCGCCAACTGTGAATAGTGGTGAGAAGATATATTAATTCCGCATTTAAATCCTTCCTGCTATCCATCCATCCATCCTTCCACAACCCCTCCTGTTGGTCACCTGTTCCGTCAGGCGTGCTGCGCACGTAGGTGGGCAGCATCTTGACTGTGGCTGAGTCGTGGGTCTTTTTCCCCAGGCCGTTCTCGATCTCTGTCCTCATCCTCTTCTTCACCTCCAGCAGCTGGGCTTTGCTCAGACGGAACTCGGCCAGTGTCTGGGCAATCTGGCGCGTCTGGTCGGCCAGACGGTACGCTACCGCCGTCACCATGGCAGCACCCTTAGCACTTCCGCTCTCGGACAGCAGGAAACGGACGTCAGAGTCGGGCACCAAACGCCGCACCGTCTTGTGGAGACGCCGGGCATATCTGCAGAGAGAGAAGGGCGGATGAATGGAAGAGATTACAAGCTGTTTGGATTTTTGTATCAAAGTCTAGTACTTGTCAGAGAAATGTCAATCTTGATATGTTATTGCATCATCACTTGTGGTAGAGACCAGCATATTCTTTGACACCTGTGGCTATTTTGAAATTCCCTTCTGTTCTCTTATTGTGTTCTTGCACAGAGGAGGTCCTATCAACCTTCTGCAGGATTGAGTACTCACTGAGGGTGCATCTTGTACATCGACCCATCAATGCCCACAGTGGTGCGCAGGCGGGCGACTCCCTTGTTGTCCTTCAGCCGAGTAAGGATACCTCCCAGTGTAGCTGCGATGAGGTTCGCAGAGCGGAAGGATACGATAGTGCACACGTGTTGTACGGCAACACAGTCCTCTTGAGAAGGCTCCACCCCAAGCCTCGTTAGAATCTCTTTGCATTTGGTCAGGCCTTCCTTGCTCCTGTTATGGGGAGAGAGAGGTCAATGGCAAGAATTTATGTAGTGCATGAGCTCTACAGCTCACTTAGCCTCAAATAACTTTTCATTGTATGTAATGGAGGTCATATAGTCCACAAAAACAATGAAGTTGTGTATATTTTCCTTGGAAGAAACTCCATGGTTGACCTCTTACTTCTCAATGGCTGAAACATGCTTCGTTTCGATCTTCCCTTTTGTCAGAAGCTCAGGGGTTATCCGACCCTCGAACAGCAGTCCCTCCTTGGCCATCTTGACCAGGATGAGGCGGACCAGCTCTCCCATAAACATCCCGCTGGCCATTTTCTCAAACCTTCCCAGACACAGACACAACAGAGACACTGTCAGTTTATTTTTAGGGCTTGTAAACAAATACACAGCTTTACGTTCTCTGAGGATTTATTGTTTTGTGACATGACTCTTCCCAGAGATTTTGTAAATACCTGCTTGGGTTGAACAATGTCTACACTGTTTTCTGTTTTATCTTGGCGGTGAGGGTGGCAAGCCCCTGGCCTGGAGCCCTATATATTTATCACTTGTAGTGATTTTTAACTGACAAATTGTACCGTAATTAGCTTTAGGTAATAAGTCCGTTATAGCAACAACTATCAACATATATTCCACATAGCAGTCCTGAGTTCCATGCAGGCCCTGCTGTCTTGACTTACAGCTGTTTCCCAGGGTTGAGGGAGCCTCGGTCGATCTCCCGGTCAAATTCTGTACGGAGGTCCTCCAGGGACCCGTCGTCCCCGAACGCCCCCCACTCTGTGTTGATGCACATCCTGCCCTCGTCTCCCTCCACCAGGTCAATGTGCCGCAGCTCCTCCATGTAGCAGGCATTAGTACCAGTACCTGAAAGTACACCCAGCCTAGTAAATAACCTGTCTGGAGCACTACGGCAAGCCACAGGAGAATGCTGTGCCGCAAAATGGGCATCTGCTTAATTTTCACTTAATTTTAGAATTAACATGAGTCTACAATGACACAACCATTCTTTGCCATACACTTTTGAGTGTATGCGAACATACATGTCTTGAATGCTGTGTATCCTCACCTATGATAATGCCAACTTCACATCGTTGATCGTCGAACCCACAGGTCATCATTGTTCCGGTTGTGTCATTGACCACTGCCATGATGTCAGCTTCATAGTCCTGACAAATACAATATGTTTTCTAATTCTCTTCCAGTGGAACACGTGGTAATTCAATTATGGTTAAGAAATAAGAAAACTCACCCCTCGTTTCTTGATGGCCTTGTTCAGAAGCTTCACAACGTCCATGCCTTCTACACCACTCACTTTAAACTTCTTTGTCCAAGTCACTAAGACGGCCTTTAACAGACAGCACTTTCTTTAATAAATCTGTCCTATGACCACCTAGTGTTAGTCTTAGCTAGTGTTAGCTGGTGTTGACTGGTGTTGGCTAGTCTTAGCTAGTGTTAGCTAGTGTTGGCTAGAGTTGGCTAGTCTTAGCTAGAGTTAGCTGGTGTTGACTGGTGTTGGCTAGTCTTAGCTAGTGTTAGCTAGTGTTGGCTAGAGTTGGCTAGTCTTAGCTAGAGTTAGCTGGTGTTGGCTAGTCTTAGCTAGTTTTATCTGGTGTTAACTGGTGTTGGCTAGTGTTGGCTAGTCTTAGCTAGTGTTGGCTTTTAAAATGGCTTTTAAAATGAGGATTTTGTCCCCCAGGCAGGTACCACCCCCGCAGTTGTATACTCTACAACACATATGTCAGAGTCAAGGCCCGCGGGCCACATCCGGCCCGCAAGAAGGTTTTTTACGGCCCCTGGGATGATCTTGATTTATTATTAGAACCGGCCCGCAGCAAGCCGGCAGCCCGCAGATCTTTTACACGCACCAATACTACATTTCCCACAATGCAAAGGTGACGCACCGAGCAGTAGGCTGCTTCATTTCAATATTTATTGGCACAGCAGTCGTCAGCATCACAGTAAAATTAACTTTCAGATACCCATCAAAAATGGCAAAACGGAAGGTGGATACTGAGAACCGGGGGTTTCAAACAAGGTGGGAGTCGGAGTATATGTTCACGAAGGTAGCTGGAAAACCTGTGTGTCTTCTGTGTGGAGAAAGTGTGGCGGTACTGAAAGAGTATAATCTGAGACGACATTATGAAACGAAACACGCGGACAAAAACAAGAATATGGACATGGAACAAAGGCTACAAAAGGCAGAGGAATTAAAACGAGGCCTCAAATCTCGACAGGCTCTGTTCAAAAAAGCCAAATCACAAGGCCAGGCTGCTGTCAAGGCCAGTTTTATTTTGGCAGAAGAGATCGCTAAATCAGCCCGGCCATTTACGGAGGGGGATTTCATCAAAAACTGCATGATTAAAGTTTGTGACGAAGTTTGCCCAGAAAAAAGGCAACTCTTTTTAAATGTGAGTCTGAGCAGAAACACCATTGCCGAGAGAGTAGACCAGTTGTCCATCAATCTAAAAGAGCAGCTTGTGAAAAAGGGAAAAGATTTTATTGCATATTCCTTGGCTGTGGATGAGAGCACCGACATTTCTGACATTGCCCAGTTGTCAATTTTCATCCGCGGAGTGGACTCCAACCTAAGCGTGACAGAGGAGTTTTTGGCTTTACGTCCTATGCATGGCACAACTACGGGGCATGATTTGTATGAAGAGGTGTCAAGATGTGTAAATGAGATGGAGCTGCCTTGGGAAAAACTCGTGGGTTTGACAACCGACGGAGCACCTGCGATGTGTGGACACAGGAGCGGACTGGTGGCGAAGATACGGGAAAAGATGCAAGAGGAAAACGCGACAGGTGAGCTGACAGCTTATCATTGTATCATACACCAGGAAGCGTTGTGCGGTAAAGCCTTGAAAATGGAGCATGTAATGAGCATCATCACGCGCACAGTTAACTTTATCAGAGCCAAAGGTTTGAATCACCGCCAGTTCAAGGCATTTCTGACGGAGTTAGAAACGGAGCATGGTGATTTGCCTTATCACACAGAGGTGCGATGGCTAAGCCAGGGAAAGGTGCTTCAAAGATGTTTCGAGCTTCGTGAGGAGATTTGTCTGTTCTTGGACAGCAAAGGGAAAGACACAACACAACTCCGAGACGAAATGTTTCTGTGTGAAATGGCTTTTCTGTGTGACATTACGAGTCATCTGAATGCAATAAACTTGCAGCTGCAGGGTCGGGATCGTGTCATCTCTGATATGTACAGTACAGTGAAGGCATTTAAAACCAAACTGACTCTGTGGGAGACGCAGATGCGGAAAGAAAATTTGAGCCACTTTCCCAGCTGCCAGACCATGAAAGAGAAGCTCTCTACCAGTGCGTTCCCGAGCACACAGTTGGCTGATAAAATAGGTATGCTTGCCGCTGACTTTCGACGCCGATTTGCTGACTTTGAAGCACAAAAAAGCAGGTTGGAACTGCTCGGTAACCCATTTGCTGTTGACGTGGAAAGCTCACCACCAAACCTCCAAATGGAGTTGATTGACCTCCAATGCAATGATGCACTGAGGGCAAAATATGCGGCAGTGGGTGCTGCGGAGTTCGCCCGTTTCCTCCCCGGCACAATGCCCCAGCTGCGCATCCAGGCTGCTCAAACGTTGTCTATGTTTGGCAGCACATACCTGTGTGAACAACTGTTTTCTTTGATGAACCTGAACAAAACATCACACAGAAGTCGACTTACTGCTGAACACCTCCACTCAATTCTGAGGATTTCTTCAGCTCAGAGCCTTACCCCGAACATTGATGAACTTGTGGAAAAGATGGGACACCACCAAGTATCACCCTCAACCTCAAACAAGTGAACATTACTGTGCAATCACATATTTAGAGTTTTTACTCAGTTCAAGTTTAAAAGTTAAAATTTAATATTTGTTTTCACTGCATGTTACTTCTCCTTAAACAAAGTGTTGTTTTTGATTAATAGATTTTTGCACTTTATTTTTTTGTATTTCAATCCAATTATATTTTAAAAATATTTCAGTTGAGTGGATGATAGAAAATTGCTATTATTGTTTTTTCTTTGAAGTAAATTTAGCCCACTTTTGCTAAAATAGAAAATATAGTCTACTGATGGTGCCTTGAATACCGGTTTCTTTCATTTAATGTTCATGTTATGGGGATATTTATATAAAGGAAATTTGTCTTTTGTGTCTGTTGAAAATTAAAGATTACTGACAGAGCCATAAGAAAATATTGCTTTATTTATCTGATCATATTGTAATATATTTGTTAGGTTTTCAGTAGGTTCAATTAGGTTCACTAGACTATATGCGTCATTTAAAAATTTTTCAATGAACATTCGAACAGTCCGGCCCTCGTCTTGTAGCTGATTTTTTTATTTGGCCCTCCGTCCATTTGACTTTGACACCCCTGCTCTACAACATAACTGTGCAAACTCAAACCCTAAAAGTTGTCTTATACTTAAATATAATTAAACCAATTATGCCATTTATTGTGGTTTCTCAACATCTCAAATAAAGCATTAAAACATTATAAAAGCATACATTATTGGAACCTCTTACCTCATCCAGTTTAGTTTGTGCACATGGGAAGGAGAATGTGAATCCTACAGGGAGTTTTTTATCCTTGATCTTTTGCTTCTCCATGAAGTCACCAAGGCATTCTGCGACATGGTCAAAGAGCTACAGACATAAAAATAACTTGCATTGAGGAGTGAGACAGAAGCACGTAGTTATACAATTACACATAATAACAGTAGCAGCAACCCAACCCTATTGGCTTGTCAAACCCCTAATTAACAATTTAACTGGTTTGAATTGGTAAATCATGATGGTGGCCAGCAGTTCTTCATGTCAGTCCTCTACTACGACCACTCTGTAGGCCTATAGGTTACAGTGTGGAATGTTTTTTTTGTTTCAACCAATTACAATTGATCTCTCTTGTTACAGAATTGTTGTGGGTATCACGTTACTGTTGCCAACTGCCCTCTCTCCGGGAGTTTCAACAGTCAACAGATGTCAACAGTGTAGTGATGGGGGTCTTGATGTCACACCCACTTCATAGGACAAACAGATCCATACAACAATATTGAGTACCTGCTTTTATACAGAGTTATCCTTATTGTTTGACCCGGTGAACCTCTGATGTGAGTGAATGAGACTTGAGGCAATGGTCTGGAAGTGTTTGGGCAGTTTTGAGGGTGTTTTTTGTTGTGTTTGAGTTTGTTTTGTTGTATTTTGGGGTGTTTTGTTTAGTTTTTTGGTGGTGTTTTGTGGTGTTGTTGACCTGTGTCCCACTCCCATGGATAATGTCCTCAGGGGTCTCGTAGACTAGGCTTTCCATCTGAACCGGCTGCTTCTTGTCTTGTGTCACCTTCACGCGCAGGATACGGAAGTTGGAGCCACCCAGATCCAGAGCTAAGAAATCCCCCTTTTCTGTCAGATTGGAGAAAATAAAATAAAAACACAGAAGAAAATACATGAACAATATTACCTATTTTCTAGTGTCTTTCAAGCAGCGTGTTACTTTCTACAAAATTCCTTTTAGGTGAACTGAATTGATTGCCTGCCAGGTGCTATATGTCAGGATTATGTCATTCTAGGAAGAGAGACAAAATCATACTCTGTCCTCAAAAGGTAAAGAAAGGCCTGTTTATATTGATTGTATATATCAAGCACCAAGCTGTTTGTGTACTCCAGACACTAAGCTGATCTAATTACACTATCTGTCTGGTGTTGACCACAGAGCATTATCACAATCTGTTCCCTTGACCTGTCTGGAATGAAATGTCACTGAGCTGTATTGGATGGAGGTGTGTCTGATGGCCTACAGACTAGACGATGGCTCCATTTGTAGCTGCCATTAAAGCAAAGTAGAATTCTATCCTCAGGCTAACTAGGTAATATTCTGTTATAACACTGTTATAGAGTACTGCTGTTCCATCTAGATTGTAGTTTACAATAAAGGGCCTGCAGTTAAAAGAGTTCTCCACTGTTGATATTCATCTTTCCTTACTCTGTAGAGAATACCATCACAGAAAATATATATCATGTGTTGCTATCTTGTTGATCATGGCATTGATGGCTTGTGATTGGCCTGTGTAATTAAGTAAATTGTTTATAATACTTTTGCACACATCTCACATACTTGACACATATCAGTTGTCAGCTGTCACCATAGCCTCAACTTTGAACTTTGACTGAATCCCCCTTCCCAGACCACTTCATGTCCAGTGGCTGAAAACTATGGCTATTTATAACATGCAAGATGACAGGGAACTGCTCACGGCAGGCTGGCTTTATGATACGACCCCTCTGCAAGGCTAGCCTTGTTGGACCTTGGGATTTACTGTCCACAGGCCACTCTGTTTACAAACAAAGATAGGCCACCCTGGTCTATGCATAGGTTGGATGTTTGGAGTAAACCTCTTGACAATGCCCTCTACTATCAGCAGTGGCCTCTACAATCAGCAGTGGGCTCTACTATCAGTGGCCTCTACTATCAGCAGTGGCCTCTACAATCAGCAAGTTCAAAATAACTTTCTGACATTTTATTATCAGGCAACATTTTACATTAAGTATTTTCCATCCTCTTCTCCAAAGTAGTAACTTTATGCTGGGAAGATTGCCTGTTGACATTCAACATTACATTTGTTAATGTAACCCAATACTCTAGTTATTTATTAATGAGGGCTGGGCATTTTAACTGATGTTGACAGACAATCAGCAGTAAACAAACAAGGAAACAAACAGTGAACTCATCTCCTCTTTTTTCATGTCTTAAACTATAAATCTTACCTGTAACTTTAAATTTCATCTACAACATATACATTTTATATACTATAAACTGAACAAAAATAACTCCAACTGTCCCCAATAAACCCAACTACCCCAACGGTGGACCCCTGCATCATTTTGCATGAGCTCAGTGTCTCTGTATCTAGCAGTTGAATGATCAGCGTCAGTGATATTAAATGTTATCATGCACTGCTATTGCACAGCTAATCATACTGACAGCCCATAGACACTCTAGTGGTCACAGAGAGCACTGCTTTGCTCCTGGGCTCACAACAATGGCGCTATGTGGCCATATGACCTGCCAAGTTGAAATACAGGGGCCACACAGTACACACAAAAAGCCTAATGGCACAGAATGGCACAGGCCATTTAAAATACCTCAGCACATTTTTGCAGCACAGATAAGCTGCGAGTGTAGTGTGCTTTAAAGTGCTTACAGTATAAACACTATTTTCAATGTAGAGTTAAAAGTGCTTTTACTAGAAGTAGCCTGAAAGGACATGCCAGTAGATATGCAAGCTGCAGGTCCAAATGGGATCCATGCCATTATCTTATGATTATGAATGTATAGGTTTTTTTGTAATGCAGAGAGGCAGCTAACATCATCAGTTTGGATTATTTCCAATGTACAGTGGGGCAAAAAAGTATTTAGTCAGCCACCAATTGTGCAAGTTCTTACACTTAAAAAGATGAGAGAGGCCTGTAATGTTCATCATAGGTATACTTCAACTATGACAGACAAAATGAGGGGGGAAAATCCAAAAAATCACATTGTAGGATTTTTAATTAATTATTTTGCAAATTATGGTGGAAAATACGTATTTGGTCACCTACAAACAAGCAAGATTTCTGGCTCTCACAGACATGTAACTTCTTCTTTAAGAGGCTCCTCTGTCCTCCACTCGTTACCTGTATTAATGGCACCTGTTTGAACTTGTTATCAGTATAAAAGACACCTGTCCACAACCTCAAACAGTCACACTCCAAACTCCACTATGGCCAAGACCAAAGAGCTGACAAAGGACACCAGAAACAAAATTGTAGACCTGCACCAGGCTGGGAAGACTGAATCTGCAAAAGGTAAGCAGCTTGGTTTGAAGAAATCAACTGTGGGAGCAATTATTAGGAAATGGAAGACATACAAGACCGCTGATAATCTCCCTCGATCTGGGGCTCCACGCAAGATCTCACCCCGTGGGGTCAAAATGATCATCATCACAAGAACGGTGAGCAAAAATCCCAGAACCACATGGGGGGGACCTGGTGAATGACCTGCAGAGAGCTGGGACCAAAGTAACAAAGCCTACCATCAGTAACACACTACGCCACCAGGGACTCAAATCCTGCAGTGCCAGACGTGTCCCCCTGCTTAAGCCAGTACATGTCCAGGCCCATCTGAAGTTTGCTAGAGAGCATTTGGATGATCCAGAAGAAGATTGGGAGAATGTCATATGGTCAGATGAAACCAAAATATAACTTTTTGGTAAAAACTCAACTCGTCGTGTTTGGAGGACAAAGAATGCTGAGTTGCATCCAAAGAACACCATACCTACTGTGAAGCATGGGGGTGGAAACATCATGCTTTGGAGCTGTTTTTCTGCAAAGGGACCAGGACGACTGATCCGTGTAAAGGAAAGAATGAATGGGGCCATGTATCGTGAGATTTTGAGTGAAAACCTCCTTCCATCAGTAAGGGCATTGAAGATGAAACGTGGCTGGGTCTTTCAGCATGACAATGATCCCAAACACACCGCCCGGGCAACGAAGGAGTGGCTTCGTAAGAAGCATTTCAAGGTCCTGGAGGGGCCTAGCCAGTCTCCAGATCTCAACCCCATAGAAAATCTTTGGAGGGAGTTGAAAGTCCGTGTTGCCCAGCAACAGCCCCAAAACATCACTACTCTAGAGGAGATCTGCATGGAGGAATGGGCCAAAATACCAGCAACAGTGTGTGAAAACCTTGTGAAGACTTACAGAAAACATTTGACCTCTGTCATTGCCAACAAAGGGTATATAACAAAGTATTGAGATAAACTTTTGTTATTGACCAAACACTTATTTTCCACCATAATTTGCAAATAAATTCATTTATAATCCTACAATGTGATTTTCTGGATTTTTTTTTCTCATATTGTCTGTCATAGTTGAAGTGTACCTATGATGATTTAATTACAGGCCTCTCTCATCTTTTTAAGCGGGAGAACTTGCACAATTGGTGGCTGACTAAATACTTTTTTAACCCACTGTATATATTGCTGTACTTTATTAAAGAGATTGAAGGCGATATTAATTAAGCATTTTCCAATTCGTAACATATCATCCGAATTGCAGGAAAATTATTATTATTATAATTTTTTTGCAGGATGTAATATATCATATGAAATGTATGACTTTGTGCAACCCGTTTTGGCTCGTGAACCAACTGAGCCACACGGAACCACTATTGCATTGAAGTTTATTCTGTATTGACTTGACACTTTACCTGATCCATCAGGGATGGACCTGACAAAGGTGGGCAACATCTTGACGGTCGCGGTGGTGTGGGTGTCGCGGCCCAGCCCGTTCTCCAGCTCCCGCCGGAACCGACACTTGATGTCATGCAGTGTCTCGTCAGAGAAACGCATAGAGTAAAGGTACTTGTCGATCTATAGACCACCACAGGAAAGAATGGATACAATATGTTATGATGATATGTCATCATGATACAGTATATACGAAGATTAGGGTCTTGAGTTTTACTGACCCTAACTATTATGTATCGTTATGATACTGTATATTACTCAACCAATGATGGAGTGCAGGTAATTAGCAATATGAAGACAGACAGACATTACAAGTTGTTATATTATTCCAGAGTGCAATGGAACACAATCCACGGGGAACAACTGGATAGGATCCACAGATTATTATATAATCTCTTGCAGTGGCATTAGTATTCACCAGTCGCTATGGGGATCCAAAAAGAAGAGCTGAGCTGAACAATATTACTGCTGTAGAGCCGATAGCTCGAGAATGATTGTCCTGATATAAATAGCATTGTGCAGGCTTCACATAGAGACGAGTATGTGTGTGACGCTAGTAATTAAGTAGTAGTAGGCTACAAACGTTATGAAATGCACACTATCAGAGACCATCTGTTTTCATCACAATGGTAAGTATTAGTACAATTTTGGGGCATCAAAAAAATGTCATGATTAAGATAATTTAATATTTTGCTGAATCAGCCCTCATACAGGTCTTAATCAGGAATGTAATGGTTAACTGAGTTTATTCCCAGGGGCCTTAACATTTTCACTGCTGTGGTGAATCACACATTAGTAACTAGCTACAGTACTAAGGGCACGTGCACATGCTGCACTACACGTCACGTATGACATCACAAATCCTATCCCACACTTTGTCAGAGAATGAGCCACTCTGTCTTTACTCAGTCTCTAGGGGATGTCACACAGGTCAAGTCAAAACCAATTAATTTATTAATGTATAATGTGTGTCCTGAGACAACTAGATTATCTGATGCTTCTCTGACATCTACATGTCGTGCCTTGTTTCTGTTCTGATCTGAGGTCAACATCTGTCTATCACTAACGGGCGTGTCCCCTCCTATCCACGGGAATGAACGAGGGAATTGATTTGGTTACAGGCCTAGTGTCAGGGGAGGAGGATGGCGAGGCAAGGTGGGGTTTGGCACTTTAACCGTTTCCATGACGATGGAGAGGGAGAGACCGAGAGAGAGAGAGAAGAAGAGGGGGAGGGAGAGAGGAAGTGCTCACAGCTTCCTTCTAAGCAGCCTCTAGCTCACAGACACCTGTCTGCTTCAGAGGCCCCGGCAACAGACGCCCCGGAAACACTCCTTAGTGATGAGAGGGGGGCTAGCATGCACTGCATCACGACCACCACCAGCTAGCCCACCAAGCTGGCACATCCTAATCTCAAGGACACACCGTGTGTTTATTAAAAACTGCACACTCCTGTTCCAACACTTACTCTAGACAAGACTAACCACTCATCAATATTAAATCAGATGTCCATCATGGCTTCCCTCCCAAAGCTCCATCCTCGCCCAGCCTCATCACATGTCCCAGAGGCATATTGATATGCAGATAGCATCAACCATCAACCAGTGTCCATGACTGTCAGCAGCGTCTACTCTTGCAGAACTGACCCATTCTAGAGGGAAGAGTACAGTAAAAGTGTTGTAGTCACTCACCTTCTTAACCTGGTCATCCTTCAGCTCAGTGAAGTAATATGCCAGAAGCTGTGCCGCTATCATCCTGCCTGCACGTATGCGAGGGCTGTCAGCAACTGACGGACGGAGGGAGGTGAGAGAAAAGGGAGGAAAGAACAACCGATTTCCAAGCTCTCTCTTGTCCTTCACTGATCCCTTCTTTATTCTAATGAGGAGGAAACGCAGACCTGAGCTGCCCTAGTCCCCTTTGAAAATAATTGTGAGGTAAAAGTGCTAGTAAAACAGTGAAGAAGAAGAAGCTGTGCCTTGGTTGCACACACATAGGCACACACACAGTGTCTTGTCTGTGTCTCAGTGCTGTGGTGCTAGCTCTTCTAGCTGCTCCCTGCTAGCTGCCTGTCTGTTGGTGGATGCAGTGCTGCACTGGAATGGTGGTCAGTTAAGCCCTGCCCCCACCGTACACTGATTGGCTCAGCCGAGTATGGCAAGGGGAGGGGGGGCTGAGGGCTTCTCCTTCAGCTCAGGAAAGGAGGAGAGAAGAATGGGGGATAGGAAGAGAGAGAGAGGTGGGAGGGAAAGGGGGATTGCAAGAGAAATGGATAAGGGAGGAAGTGGAGGCTTGGTTGATACAGTATCCCACCCCTCTCCACGAAGCAGCAGAGAGAGAGTCATTGAAAGAGAGGGATAGAGAAAAAGAGAGGGAGAGACTCCCGGCCGGCATGTCTGTACCCAGGGGAGGACGTGCAAGTAGGAGGGCAATCACATGATGATGTCATTCCTCTCCTCTGCATCACCATCCTCATGCTGGGGCATCAGCTGGATGATTGTAGGTGACTGAAGGGCACCCTCACAGCTCTAGGGACATATATAGAAATATACTTTAGGTTAAGGTCTCTGAGTTGAGTGTTTGTGTTAGTGACACCTATTCTACTTCTATTGCCCCATCAACGTTTTATGTGATGTAGTCTGTGACCCTGTGACCTCTCTCCAAAGTGGAACCAGTGGACATCGCAAGTTATTTTTCATAATTGTATTGATGAGGTCAACCTCTTGAAATTTAGGATGGGTTTGGATATTTGGTGGGGTCCTTTATAAAACAGACAATGTATCAAGTCAGAGATGATTCAGTGAAGAGTCTGGATGAAAAAATGTATCTAAAGACTTGAGTGCTTGACGTACGTGGTCTTGAGGTAGAGAAGAATTTGAAAGCATCTCACCACTCTCACCAACTGTTGTATTGAATAGAAGCGGGCAGAAATCTTGAGGAGAAGTTCTGTATGTCACTGTTTTTGAATATTATGAATGCCATCCTATCGTTTTTTGTCAAACAATTAATCAATACCGATTTACCAAAACAGCTCATATGTGATGTGTACCATTCCATCAGAATTATATTTCTTTCTGTTTTGAAATGTCACTAAAATGTACATTTCTCAAAATATTACAGCTGCTTATGACAGTCACCTTTCTTTTGTCTTTTGACCTTCAAGTTTGAACCACAAGAAAATGCCCCATCAATGGTATAAAACACAAGGACTGAAACACCGTATCAATTTCTGATGATCTGATGCAACAAAACTCAACATTACTGGTCATACCTGGTCTTGAAGGTGTTAAATATCCCCCTTCTCTGCAGTCCCCAGCACGTCACCCTCACGCTTTACGTAAACCAAACCATCTCGGCTGACTCAATGACGCGTGACGCTTCTGACGTCTTTTTCCCTCAACTCTATTGTGAATTAGGACCTCCCCCTTGTTTCTCCCCTCCTCCCTCCCTACTCCTTTCCCTCTATCCCCCTCGAAGAAGGGTTTTCCCTCTCTCTGTTCTGTCCTCCAAAGGAGCAGCTTGAGAGAGAGAAGAGTGTGCTTTGTGTTTGGTTGACCTGTTGCTCTCTCCTCCAAAAAGACTGCCTGGTGCCATCATGGCCGCTCCAAGGTGACCTTGTCTCTGACTTCACTGTGAGAGGCCACAGAGACAGAATAAAAAATGGATACTATTGACACAGAACTACACTATACAGTCACCTCAAATTATTTGCAGCCTTGATAAAGATGAGCAAAAAATACTGTATATAACAAGGTTATTATAGTTTTGTGTTTTTAAATCGTTTTTTTATTTTTATTGGTTTTAATATTATTTGAAATTCAGTTTATTTTCAGTTAGTTTTCAGATTCACTTTATTCGTTTTTATTTAGTTTTAGTTTTAGTGTTAGGGACAGAAAGTAGCCTATATGTGGGAGGCTAGGAGCCATTTATGTGTTGTATAGTTTATGTGTATTTGGGATGTCACTTCTTGTCACTGGGGGCAGTAATGCATAAGGTGATGGGTCAGATTATAGATTAGGTTAGGTTAAAAGGTAGACTCCGTGAGATGACGCGAGATGACGTAGATGCACAAAGTTAACCGTAGTAGTGGGTTTTCCGCAACAATCAGAAGCGTTGAAGTGCGAGGCTAAACTTTTCTGCTGTTGTGGTACTGTAGCTACCCTCATTGTAGCAGCGTGAATTGCACCCGTGCACATGCGCAAATACTCTGTGTGACTCAGTGAGCACAAAGTCTTGCATCATGTTTGTCTCAATGTCAAGCTTGTCAAGTCGATGTCCAGCGTTGGTCACTGCCTTTCGAAGTGTGTTGCATTCTTTGGATAAAAATTGTCTGACTGGCACCTATGTAGCACATGGGGATGTGTAAAAACATACTCCTCAGCCTGAAGTGTCTCCACTTACGCCAGCGAATAGCTAGCTATGTGACCAAAGACATGACTGAAACAGGAACACATTTTTATGGGATTTATCTGTACAGGGGATATATACAAATAAATGTGATATTTAAGGCCCTCTCTCACTAATTGATTGTACAATGTACAAAAAATTAGGCAATGTGTGAAAAAATTGCTAAAGACACAAATATACCACTTACCACAATTACCAACAATTGGAACAGTGGTAAACTTGCCTGGTATTGGACACAAGTGTATCTTGTCCCTACGCACAGTGACAAAGATGGTTCGGGAGACAAAGAAGAACCCAAGGGCCAAAGTTGGAGAATAACAGAACTTGGTGGCATCTTCGGGTCACCAAGTCTCCAAATCTACAATGACATGCCACCTCCATGCCAATTGGTTCTTTGGAAGGGTTGCCAGAAAAAAACTTTGAGAGCAACAATCAAATGTAAATGCCTGGAGTTTTCTAAACGGCCTTGGTCCTTGGATTGGAACCAGTGTTATGGTCCGATGACACGAAAATAGAGCTCTTTGGCCACGCAAACCAGTGGTGGCTTTTGCATCGAAAGAAGGATGCACATGCAGAACATAACCTCATATCTACTGTAAAATATGGTGGTGGATCTTTATTATGGGACTGTTTTGCTTCCACTAAACTCTACCAAGTACCAGGACATTTTTGCCCAAAACCTGGCTGCCTCTGCTAGGAGGCTGAAATGTGGCCGCAAGTGGATCTTCCAGCAAGACAATAACCACACGCACACATCAGAATCCACAAATAAATAGTAAATTGACCACAAAATCTACATTTTCCAATGACCAATTCAGTTTCCGGGCCTTAAACCACATTGAAAACCTGTGGTTTATATTGAAGAGAGCAGTCCATAAGCACAGACTGAAGGATATCAAGGATGTGGAAAGATTTTGTATGGATCCCTCCCAATGTCTTCCCCAAACTCATAAAACATTTTAGAAAAAGGCTCAGTGTCGTTATCCTATAAAGGGTGCCGGAGTTTTGAAAACGGGTGCCAATAATTTTTACACCTATCTTTTGGAGTTTTTTTTATACATTTGCCTGGTATTGAACGCAAGTGTATCTTGTTCCCACACATAGTGAGGAAGATGGCTTGGCCACTCCAAGGGCCGAAGTTGGAAAATTACAGAACTTGGTCTCCAAATCTACAATTATTGGGGGCTCCCGAGTGGCAACGTGGTCTAAGGCACTGCATCTTAGTGCTAGAGGCATCACTACAGACACTGGTTTGATTCCAGGCTGTATCACAACCGGCCGTGATTGGGAGTCCCATAGGGCGGCGCACAATTGGCCCATCATCGTCCGGGTTAGGGTATACCGTCATTGTAAATAAGAATTTGTTCTTAACTGACTTGCCTAGTTAAATAAAGGTTCAATAAAATAAAACATTTGACACCATATCCTACAATTCTATAGGTTAGTCCTATTTATAGTCACCTCCAAAAATGTTTTGACACCTATCTTTTTGAGAATAAAATGTATTACTTGTTAAAAATGTATTTTTCTTTGCAATTGTATTAGTATAAAATATAATTAGCCATTTTTTAAGGGTGCCACAAATGTTGGAGTTAACTGTAATTCTGTGCATTTGATGTCCACTCTCCAAATTGGAATGATAGGCACATTTCCAATATATTGATGTATTGAATATCAAGGTCTTGAATATATTGAGTTGTAATAGAATCGACTCAAACCTTGTATTCAGACTGATCCAAATGTCAACCCCAGTAAGAACTGAACTGAAAATAGAAGCATCCCAATGTGGAGGCCCCTGAAACTTCCCTGCTCATCATATTATTATGCTCCAATAATCTCCTTTCTTCCTCATACAAGTGCTCTGTGTGCTGGTGCCCACCAAATAGACAATGGAATCCAGCTGAGAAGGGGTCAATAATCTGACACTCATACGGACGCAGGCACGCACACACATGAGCACATACACACACACACATACAACAGATAGCACCCCAATTTTGAGTTAATGCCATCATACATCTTGGTTCTTTATTTATTTTGTTTTTAGCCAACACCACATTCCTGTGTGCAATGGATTAAAACCAATCTCAGGGAGACAATTACAGAAACGGTATTCACAATTATTTTATAAAGAAATTGTTTTATCATGCACTTGAACTCAATATGGATATTTACACATTACTTAACTAGAAAATAATGAATGCACTTTTATCAGCACATATCTTCTCTTCCATGAATAACACTCAATAACAGCAAGACTTGTCATGTAAGTATTCAAAAAGACACTAGAGGGCAGTACATACCCAATATAATTCAGGAGATTCAGACATGGAATTACCATGCTGAATTTACTGTGTATTAGATTTGATCAACAATATAATGGGGATGAAACTCTTTTGAAACAATCAAATTGTTACACTACATCAACATTAGAATACAGTGACAAGTTCTAGAATCTGGCCTAGAACAGCCGCATTCAATTAGTACAACTAGTATTGTCACAGATACAGTGCCTTCAGAAAGTATTCACACCCCTTGACCTATTCCACTTTGTTACATCGTGGATTCAAAATTGATGAAGTATTTGTTTTTACCCATCTACACACAATAACCGATAATGACAAAGTGAAAAAAATGTGTACAAATTATTTACACCTTTATTGAAAATTAAGTACAGAAATATCTCATTTACATAAGTATTCACACACCTGAGTCACTACTTTGTAGAACATCTTTGGTGGCGATTACAACTTTAAGTCGTCTTGGGTATGTATGCATCAGCTTTGCACATTTGGATTTGAGGATTTTGCCCATTCTTCCTTAAATATTTTTTCAAGCTCTGTTAAATTAGATGGGGAGTGACAGTGAACAGCAATCTTCAAGTCTTTCCACAGATATTCAATGGTATTCAAGTCAGGCCTTTGTCTGGGTCACTCAAGGACTTTCATAAACTTGTTCTGAAGTCATTCCAGCATTGCTTTGGCTGTATGCTTGGGGTCATTGTCCTGTAGGAACATAAATATTTTCCCTGGTCTAAGGTCATTTGCACTCTGAAGCAGGTTCTCATCAAGGATTTGCCTGTATTTGGCTCCATTCATTGTTCCCTCTATCCTTACCAGTCTCCTAGTCCCTGCCCCTGAAAAAGCATCCCCATAGCATGATTCTGCCACCACCATGCTTCACGGTAGGGATGTTGTTAGACGGGTGATGAGCTGTGCCTGGTTTTCTCCAGACGTAGCACTTTGCGTATTGGCCAATTAGTTCAATTTTTGTCTCATCAGACCACAGAATCTTTTGCCTCTTTTACATGCCTTTTTGCCAAATCTAGGGGTGCTGTCATCTGCCTTTTTCTCAGGAATGGCTTCCATCTGGCCAATGTCCCATAAAGCCCAGATTGGTAAAATGCTGTAGAGACCATTGTCCTTCTGGCAGGTTCTGCCATCTCAGCCAAATAACTCTGTAGTTCTGTCAGAGTGGTCATTGGGTTCTTGGTCACCTCCTTGACCAAGGTCCTTCTTGCCCAGTTGCTCAGTTTGTTTGGACGGCCAGCTCTTGGCAGCGTCTGGGTAGTTCCATATTTTTTCCATTTCCCAATGATGGAGACCACTGTGCTCTTGGAAAACTATCAACACTCTAGAAACTGTTTTATACCCTTTCCCAGATATATGCCTCATCACAATTATATCTCAGCAATCTATGGACAGTTCCTTGAAATTCATGGAATAGTTTCTGCTCTGACATGCACTGTCAACTGTGGGACCTTTATATAGACAGGTGTGTTTCTTTCTAAATCATGTCCAAACAATTGAATTGGCCACAGGTGGACTCCAATCAAGTAGTGACACCTCAAGAATGATCAAAGGAAATTGGATGCACCTGAGCTCAACTTGAAGTGTCATAGCAAAGGGGTGTGCATACTTGTGTAAAGGAGACTTCTGTATTTCAAACATTTCTAAAAACATGTTTTCACTTTGTCATTATGAGGTATTGTGTGTAGAAGGGTGAGAAACAGGTCTATCCATTTTGAATTCAGGCTGTAAATGTGGAATAAGTCAAGAAGTATGAATACTTTCTGAAGGCACTGTAGATAGACATTTCATATTCTACATGTTAGAGACGCATGTTTGTTATACATACTATATTTCTATCAGAATGTTCCACAATGTTGTGCCCTGGTGAACGCAGCCCATAAAAGGTCAGTTTGAATCAAGTTGTAATTATCCTAAATGTGTCACACTCTGATCTGTTTCACCTGTCTTTGTGATTGTCATCACCCCCCACCAGGTGTCGCCCATCTTCCCCATTATCCACTGTGTATTCATACCTGTGTTCTCTGTTTGTCTGTTGCCAGTTCGTTTTGTTTCATCAAGCCTACCAGCGGTTTTCCCCTCTGTTCCTGTCTCTCCATTGTTCATGTTTTCTAGTTTTCCCGGTGTTGACCTTTTCTGCCTGTCCTGAGCCTGAGCCTGTCTGCCATCCTGTACCTTTGCCCCACCTATCTGGATTACTGACCTCTGCCTACCCTGACACTGAGTCTGTCTGCCATCCTGTACCTTTGCCCCACCTATCTGGATTACTGACCTCTGCCTACCCTGACACTGAGCCTGTCTGCCATCCTGTACCTTTGCCCCACCTATCTGGATTACTGACCTCTGCCTACCCTGACACTGAGCCTGTCTGCCATCCTGTATCTTTGCCCCACCTATCTGAATTACTGTCCTCTGCCTGCCCTTGACCTGTCTTTTGCCTGTCCCTGTTGGATTAATAAACGGTTGTTACTTTGACGTCTGCATCTGGATCTTACCTGAAACGTGATAAAGTGCATATGGATAAAAATGTAATTCTCTTCCATTCATAAATCTGAGAAACTTCATATCATAATAATTATCCATTTTATTAACCAATCCACAGTAATCTTAAAATCCACACAAAGAAAAACTAGTAGAAGTGATGCACAGGCTTCATTTTCTCCATTTCACATGCTAACAGTAACTGCAACACCATGCTCGTATCCAGCTGCAAAAACATAGAGACAAAGGAAAAGCAATGAATTAACCAATAGCAATGCCAGTTTTGTGAAAGTAGGACTCAGTGGAACTATGTTTCTTGCTAATGCATGCAAATAATATTACTCAACATTGCTGTAAAGCAGGGGTGAAAAACTAATTTTCTCCTGTGGGCCACATTGAGTCTTTAACGAAGTCTGAGGGCCACATTTAAATAGTCCTATGTTTTTGGAATTTTCAATGCTCCCTGACTGTCTAGCTTTTGTTTCTGTGATAGTGAGCTGGACAGAGTGAAGAGACTGTATACATGTAGGTCCATTGTCATTACCCCGCATCCGCTTCCGGCACTTTTCGACACCCTATATAAGTGGCAGTTTGAGGGCAAAAGCATTTAACTTAGTTTTATACCTTTTTCTGTCTCCTTTCCAGGTGGCTCCAGAAGTCCCATCTTCTCAAAAGGTGGCTCCAGAGTCTCTGTCTCCCCCATGAGGTAAAATGATTTCTCCAGGATTCTCTGACTCTTTCTGAACCTCCAGATGCCTCGGCACAGTGAGTCATGCTGCTCTGGCTCGGATGAGCTGGGATCTCTTGCTGCATTTGGCGTGGCTGACACTGTCTGTACAGATATTGATGACGTCCAGGCCAATGATTAGGGCATTTGAGGCCACGTTACATCGCCTTAATGTCTTAGTGGAGTGGAGCGGAGTGCCTTGTGCCAGCATCCCAATGTCAGGTAAATCTGCCCTCTTGGAGTCCCACCTTGCCTGCACCCATGACCACACCTTTTCCCTTTAGGGTGTCTATTGCGGAGGTATTTTTCACTATGGCATTAATCTTCTTTCCTAAACTCGTACCACCTTTTCACATAATCACTACAACCATTAATGCCTGCCTATTATGCCCCACAACAGGAAGAATTCTGCTGGCCACCTTCTCCATACTCCCCCAGAATATTTGGATGTCCTCTATGAAATGTTGAAAGACTGTATTGGCTTCCTTACTGTGGTATCTGTTAAAGATTATCTCTGTGACACCAGTGGTTAGACTGTTGACCCCACTGGTCACACCCATTCCAAGCCCTGCGATGGTGAGCCCCAGTGACAGCCCAGCAGTAACAGGGGCAAGACAAAGGCCTGCTATGGTCAGAGCCCCTCCTGTCGCCCCCACTGCACTGCCTACCACACTGGAGATATCAGACCCAAACTTCATCTCTTCTAGTTTGACAGCTCTCTTTTCCAACTCTATTAGAAAGTCCAGCATTCTGGAGTGGCACTGACTGAACAGACCAATGAAGTGCAGGGCAGAGTCCTGGAACAGGAACGTCAGTCTGAGGTGCTGGTCCATCCTAGCAGGAGGAACATATTCCACTTTTTCCATCAGAGACATTGAAACATGTTGCTGGAATTGATGATGATCAGAAATGAATGCCCTCAGTGTTAGTAAGCTAGTATTTGCAAATGTAACATAAAACAAAACTGGAAAGGTTTACCTGATATCACTCAAATGGCACAAATGGTTAAACATGTTCTGCATGGACCTTTCATTCACTTCAGGGCTGGTGTCAATCATCAAGTTGTCATTCTTCTCTCTGCAAAATCGTTTTCTAATGATGATTTTGTCAGACTACTCTCCACAAAATGATTTTCCTATAAGAAATAGATATAAAAAGTGTTATTTATAAAATATTTATTCAGCAATAATAGAGGGAGCATACATGTAACATGGTTCAATCTCTTTCAGAGCACTTACATTTTTTATATGAGGTAATACATTTGATAATAGTATACTGATATATATTTTGTGTGAAAGTTTACTGAGAACAAATATTTTAGAAAAATATATATGGTGTCATACTGAAGTATTTTGATTTGATCTGAATATTGTTGTAAATAATTTCAACTGATTTCCACTTACGCATTTCCCAATCCCATTCTCTCACACAGCTTCTCAGAGATGTGTATGTAATTTTCCAGGTGCTCGTACGGCACCTCCACATTGAGGAGGCATGGGGAAAAGAAGGCTGAAGCGTCCCTCTTAAAGTGGATAAGGAGAGGACAGGCCATTCTAGCGGAGGTGATGACAGCTCGGACATTTGCTTGTTCCCTCCCCTGAGGCAGAGGACACAACCGGTTTTCATCGGCAAATACAAACAGAGAGGTGACCACCAGCCTCTCCACAGCATCCATGAAGCAGTCCAACCTCTCCAGTACCCTTGAGAGTGTCCTTCAGTACAGCTTCCAGCTCCTTCTCCAGCTCCTTAAGCCTACGGTTTGCAGTCACCTGGGTCAGATAGTCTTTCGTGAACTCTCCCAATGCCTTGGTCTTGTCTTCTGCATTCAAGACTCGGCTGAATTTAAGATTGATTCTGTCTGACATTTCCTTGATGTTCTTCATCTTGGATTGTTCCTCCTTTCTTTGCAGGATCCACCTTGGATGCCTGTCACAGAATTTCTCCACTGTGTGGATATAGCTGAGGGTGTCTGAGATGTATTGGCCCAATAACTCTCTCATTTCCTCTGAGAAATAAGAAGATGCAGTTTAGAAAGGATTTCTGTCTCAAAGTACTTTACAGGGTCTCTATTGAAGATAAGTACAGTAAAACTACTTTACTAATCACCAACTACACAGATCTGGTCCCAGAAGATCAATGATCAAGAAATATATACCTTAATGCACTGAATCTTGCAGATGGATTTCAGTCAACTTAGGCTACTCATTTAAAATGAAACAATAAAAATGAGTCTGAGATGTGTTCCACCTTCAATCCTTTTTATATCCCTCAAACCAATGTTTCTTACTACCAAGACTTTGTGATCTTCAGCCATTTGGATTTTGCTCCCTGCTAAGGACTAAGGCATGGTGGCTCGGGTCAAATGTCAGCCAATAGGGATGCTGTTGAGAGCCGGGGTCGAGGTGCTCAGATGCTATTAGCTATGCTATTGTGTTTTCATTGTTATTATTGTTATTATGTTAATACAAATATTTCTAGCAGTGTACGTTAAAGCTAGAATCCTTATTTGCTACATACATTTTTGGACTTATAAATTAATGATATATACCCATTGATTCTTCAAGAATACAACTTATACACTGATTATACTAAACATTAAAAACACCTGCCCTTTCCATGACATCGCCTGAACAGGTGAATCCAGGTGAAAGCTATGATCCCTTATTGATGTCACTTGTTAAATCCACTTCGATTAGTGTAGATAAAGGGGAGGAGACAGGTTAAAGAAGGATTTTTAAGCCTTGAGACAATTGAGATATGGATTGTGTATGTGTGCCATTCTGAGATTGAAAGGGCAAAAAATGTAAGTGCATTTGAACTGAGTATGATAATAGGTGCTAGGGGCACCGTTTTGTGTCAAGAACTGCAACGCTGATCGTTTTTTCACGCTCAACAGCTTCCCATGCGTATCAAGAATGGTCCACCACCCAAAGGACATCCAGCCAACTTGACACAACCGTGGGAAGAATTGGAGTCAACTCAGTACTAGGAAGGTGTTCCTGATGTTTGGTATACTCAGTGTATATGCCTGGTGAGCTTTGATTAACTGTTGTACTCCATCAAAACCCCAAATATTATCTTGTTTTATGCCAATGTTTATAAACAACATAAATGTAAAACATTTTACAGCCTCAAAACATGGTTATAACTATTATTTTTATATCATGTATGGTCAGTCCTATATCATGTATGGTCAATAATTTGAGTGGTTACATTTCTCCAGGCCCAACCCTCAGCTTTTGCCAAAACAGGCAGGGCAACCGCTTTGTTATTGTTACAATTAAGGATTCTAGCTTCAAATCATGACAGCTAACATTGTTCAGATAAATTCAAAAGTGTCCTATGCAGGTCTCAGCTCAGGTGTCAAATCATGACATGGTATATTATAAAATGTAGCTTTTTAAGGAACATTCTGATCTACAGTTTATTGTATGGCAGTTGATTTCCATCCTGATCTGGGTAATTGTTCAATGTGCTGCAGACCCAGATTAAGTATATTAATGTACTAATAAAGCACTTTCAAATGAGATCTCCCTTGACAATGCTTTTTAGTCCAGGAGTAGGCTTGTCCCATAATTCACTGCACCTGCACTATAACTTTAACTCTAAAATCTATCAAAAAGTTGTCAACTCCTGGGTTTATAAAACACTTCTGAAAATCGCACCATATTGAAAATGACTGTAGATTTTGCACATGGGCGGTTGAAAGTTTATCTGCTAAGTCATATCAGATGTAATTCCAGTTATTTTATTTTAGCATTTTCAAAATAGAAAGATATCGATCAAAATAGTTGTAGGGCTATAGTAGTCCACTTACTGTAAACGGTGAGGGTATCACTGTTTCTGAACTTAATCTCTGGTTAAAAATAGCTGCTGGCAAGTGTTTGGTCCTGGGTGGGAGGCAATCTTGAGAACCCTAAAAAGGTCTCATAAGTTTAACAGTGTTAATATCACACGGAATAAATCACGTCAAATTCAACTACTGTCGCAGATAATGACAGTTAAGGGTGTCCGTTTGTAGATAGAAAATCATTATTAGGAAATTGGTCAAACTAATTGAAGTGGGAGTGAGCAAATCTTAGTGGGAGTGAGAAAATCACCTTCAAGAGAGCTCTCCATTCGATTTATAAATTCGGTAGTCATCTCGAAAACAAAAAATAGGCTAAAACACATTTTTATATGCCTATTACATTATTAACAAAATAAAAAAATCACGAATCTTTTGCTAGGAAGAACAGTCTATCCAACAAATAACCTGTAGAAAAATCCTACAATAATATAGACGAAACTGAAGCAAATATTTGTGTTAATTATTTGACAATTTCAACAGCCACCTGCCCTCGTCAACTTGGACTAAAAGTGTTGAATGGGTCAGAAAATGTTGGTAAACGCTATATATAGTCATAGGTGCATCCATACATGGGGTGGTCGTGGAAAGCCATTCCTTGAGTGAGAGTGTAATATTTTTGTTACCATCATCAGCAAGTGCCTCCCAAGCGGCATCAGGCTCGTCTGCTACCGCTTTGCGCTGTTTTAATCTCAAGGGGTGAGTCGCGTTTCTTTCTGTTATTTTTTCATAATTACATTGAGCGGGTCGATATAAATCCGACATTTCTATTTCAGGGGAACCTTATATTTCCAGTACATTAACGTTGATAATGGTCATATATGGGGTCATACATGTTAACTAATTGAAAGAGTGACCGATGTACATGTCTGGAGTTGTTTTGGGGATTGATAATTTGTCTCCAGTGAGGGATAAATGGTTGTGTTGGAATTTATCTGTAGGCTGTTATACTTTCACTGTGCACTAATTGCATGCCTTTGAATGAAGAGGTCGCTGAACCTATTTTCTTGGGTGCGTAATTTTGGTTCATAGTAGATGATGTAGGCTACCTAACTAATGATTGTGCACACCTAAGACACATACTGGAAATATGGATAGTGTACTGTATAGGGAGGGTACATAAAAAGTTGAGTATTTAATTCATTTAGGGGCAGTTGAATAATTAATTTATTGATTGATCAGGGTGCTTATGTTAGGCCAATTTATTTTCCAATTCATATTGTCATACATTCAGCCAAAGGTGCAGACTACTACTTTTCTTCTGTAGCTTTTGACTATATTTCTCCAGTGCATTAGCCTTCAGACTTCTTTCAGCTATTCATAGATGAGCTGTGCTCCCTGTAAGGTGAAACATTTGAGGGGCTGACCCCTGCTGATATGGTGGTATGTGGAGGCAACATTCATGGCCCCTCTTGTCATTTGTGGGATACATATTATAGAACTAGTATGCAAGGCAGAAAATGTGAAAGATACATTCTCTAGCAAAGTATTTTGAGTTTATTGGAGAAATAATAACCATTGCATATAAGTCCTTTGACAGCCATTTTGTGAGGCCTTCAAAGACAGTCTTTAGCCTTCAAAGAAAGCTTGTGTGCCTATAAATACGCCCACTGTAATTAGGCTATGTTGTCATTAATTATGTGAAAAGTTGATAATAAAAGGGAATATTCATGTCCTGAATTGCCTTCTACATGGATAGGACCAAGGCTTTGCAGATTTTCATCAACCGTAAACAGTTGTCAACTATAGTTGACAATAGCAGCGTGAAAGCGCTCAATGGGAAGTCATTATTGTGTCTGATAATGCTAAAACATTGATGTTAATGTTGAAAACCTCATTAACACAGCAAACAATATCCAATGTTCAGTTGCATGTGAAGTAAAGGTAAACAATTCCATTTCCCTCCTCCCTCTCCTTACCTGGTATTGTGACCAGGTTTCTTTTGAAGTGTTCCAGCCATGGCTACCAAGGTCATGCATTTTAATCAGAAGAAGCATGTGAGCCACGTCAGCCATCACAGCTCTCACACTACTAAGCATGTTGTCAAGGAGCACTCTTCAAGGTAGGGGATTAGTGTTATCGCTCACATGCAGCACTATAGAAAGCTGTTTGTTTTTTTGGCAATACAGTAGCTGGTGCACAATAGTGTGGATGTACATAGTGCTGGTGTAGAGAGAATTGAAGTGGACAAGAGATGGTCTCCAACATCAAATGTCCACCACCCCATGCTGATGCTTTGCGGCTTGCGACAATAGATTTTGCCTTGTTTTAGGGTCGTGGGGTCATAGCAGGCCACTAGATGTTGCTTTAGCGCACTGCATCCTAAACCTCAGACCACCACAACCCTTTGGTGGTTGCGCCATCCGCTGTGCTTCAAACTGCAATTCCAAGGATATAGGAGTCTGTGGTGTGTTGAAGTGGGGGTGGGCAAATGGAGCTGTACCCAATGAAGCCTCAAACTGCAAGCAGAAGCCAAAGTGTTGGGACCTATTGACCGGGTCATAGCAGGTCGTGAAGTTGATGTTGTTATGCAACCCATGTCATAGAGTATTGTGCATGCCACTGCTTCACTGTGCCTGAAACATATGCTGAACCCTGTTCTAGACCCCAACCCATCAAGAAAAAACTTTCCAGTTTCTGGACTCTATACTAGTTATATTTGATAAGAAATTAAAGGGCAATTCTGTAACCTTTCAATCTCCTATTCATCATATCCAGCACCAAACCAGTGTCCATATATGTGAAAACAGCACGCTTCTATGATCTGTGGTTAAAAAGACAAGAAGAAAGGTACAAAAAACAATGGTTCTCTGTGACATCACATGGTGGGATTCAAAGTAAAAAACTGGGATTTTCTAAACCTGCAACGAGTTTCTAGCCCAAGGAAGGGTATTTTCTTGTTCCACATGTCACTACGAGTATCATAGTGTTTGAAAATTCCTGTTTTTAAAATGTTTGACTTTGATAATATCATCGGGTAGACATTTTTTACTTTATATTTTTTTCTACATAACAGAAATGCGCCATTTTCACATATGTTGACACTAGTATTGTGCTGGAGATATTGAAAATGTTGAAAAGTGAACTTTTGTCAAATACCAATGATCTCACTATCTAGGTGAAAACCACTCAATTAATTTCTTTATTAGCTCTTATGTCCCTTTTGGTTTTTGATATGAAATATATTCTGCAATTGTTTTTACATTTTAAAATCACAGTACCACCACAACAGTGCTGGCACTAAGTGTTTGTTTATCTTCCTGTCTACCTGTTCTAATGACTCTAACGACTGCTCTCTCTCCACAGGAAATCAAGCTCTAAGTCTGTGAACCAGGTGCAGCACACCCACGCCACAGAGGCTATGGCTGAACCAGCCTATACAGTGCCGGCGTTCAGGCAGAGGTGGGTCCAATAGGACAGTGTCTCACAGCTACATTGGCCCAGTACAGAACCACCCCTAGCTCTTACCCCTAGACACTTGTGTAGATCTGAAAGGATTAGATAGGTGTAAGCAATTTGGTGAAATCTACACCCAACTAAGATTGAACTACTACCATACCTATTAAATTCTTTCAGGTTTACATAAAGTGCAGATGGGAAGGGGCTAGGGGTTGTTTCTGGACAGGGCCGATATGTCATGCTGTTTTAGGTGTAAGGGAATATGAACCACAGTCAGAGCTGACAGCAGGCAAAAACTACCAGGAGCTACCACGGTGACTGAAAAACACAGCAAATATGCCAAATTGTGTCCTGGTACATGTGTTGTGTTTCATTATACAGTGGGATCATCAACTAGATTCAGCTGCGGGCCGATTTTTATACAATGAGCTGGTTCTTCAAAACAAGCCCCCAGTTGTGGAACCCTGTTATACAGGATGTGTTGGTTAGATGTTAATAAAGGACCTATCTGACCTACCACTGGACAATATGTTGAAGTGTTAATCTGTTGTTGTTTTTTATTAAACACTGTATATTGTACTGGTATATCAATTCTTATATTTCCGGCTGTGTAATATGTATGTAGGAGCGCCGATGAGATAGAGGAGTACCAGCGAGTGTCTAGTCATGTTGGGAAAGGACTTGCTTCAATTCAGAAGGAGCTCCACAGGATGAAAGTGGCCACAAAGACCCAAGTGGAGAATATTGCGATTACGAGAGAGGTAATACACTGGATTGTGGAAGGATCATGTTATATACAGTGCTGCTGACAAAGGATCATGTATCATATATCAGATACCCTGTAGTTTGCAAATACCACAGTTAACAGATATGTAATATTTGATAGCTTTTTGCCTATAGTTTCTATTATCCTATTTCTACCTGTACTAACCTTATCACTGCTGGAGGAAAGGTTCCCCCTCATTTGCTAATGCAACCTATACTGTCTCTCCTCAGGTGCAGGAGATGATGCACAAGAAGATGACGTTGAGTACGGAGACAGACAAGGCCCCTGACTTCATGGTGGCTCTGAGGCCCCACACCGTATGGGAGAAGACTCCTGTCAAGCTGTTCTGCACCGTAGGCGGTCACCCCAGGCCTATTGTCAAATGGTTAGAAGTGCTAGCCTCTTATTGAACCACTGTTGTACTTCATTATGTATCCGTTTCCATATTGTGTATGCATCTAGTAACTACTATGATTAGCCATGTAGTCTTTGAGATGTGACATGTTTTACCAACAACTTAGCAACTGCTTAATTTATAGACAGACAGTTTAGTGACATTTACCTACGATGGATTAGAATGCACTTTTAATGAGCATTTACCTGCAGTTGTGGTTGTAAACTGGTTATAATTACATTTCAACCAGATTTTCCTCTGGGACAGTACTTGGCTGGCCTTCATTATGGTGTCTATTGGAGCTTTTTAGTGAGGTTTCCTCACTTTATGGGTCTCATTAGCACCATGTTAATGATCACATTAGCACCAATTACACCGTCCAGCAGCCAGCACCTTGGTCTTGTCTAATGCTATAAATGTCTCTGCCCATTTCACTGTTTATTGGAGGGACTTCACAGATATTTAGGCTATATTTTGTTTATGTTTCCTGTCATCAACCTCCCGAGTGGCGCAGTGGTCTAAGGCAGTGCTAGCTGTGCCACTAGAGATTCTGGGTTCAAGTCCAGGCTCTGTCGCAGCAGGCCGCGACCGGGAGACCCTTGGGCCGGCGCACAATTGGCCCAGCGTCGTCCAGGTTAGGGGAGGGTTTGGCCGCCAGGGATGTCCTTGTCCCATCGTGCACTAGTGACTCCTGTGGCGGGCAGGGGCAGTGCACGCTGACACGGTCACCAGGTGTACGGTGTTTCCTCCGACACATTGGTGCGGCTGGCTTCCGAGTTAAGTGGGCAAGAAGTGTGTCAAGAAGCAGTGCGGCTTAGTTGGGTTGTGTTTCGGAGGACGCACGCCTCTCCCGAGTCCGTACAGGAGAGGCAGCGATGAGAGAAGACTGTAACTACCAATTGGATACCATGAGAAAAATTAATTAAAATGTTTCCTGTCAACACGGTCTCATTAGAAATGTTCAAAATAGTGATGTTTAACCATTGAAGTTATTTCAAATATATTAGTTACGTCAATGCCGGGGCGGCAGGGTAGCCTAGTGGTTAGAGTGTTGTACTAGTAACTGGAAGGTTGTAAGTTCAAACCCCCAAGCTGACAAGGTACAAATCTGTCGTTCTGCCCCTGAACAGGCAGTTAACCCACTAGGCCGTTCCTAGGCCGTCATTGAAAATAAGAATTTGTTCTTAACTTAAAATAAAATAAAAAATTATGCCATATTAGTTATATGTCACATAGCAGACATATTAAAAACATGTCATTACAGAGAATTCCATCAATACTGAGGTGTAAAAGAACCCACTTACTAACTTGATGCCTTGTATTTTCAGGTATAAGGGAGGAAAACCTGTTGACCCACTGAGTGCCCCAGGAAAGTACAAGATGGAGAGCAAGTATGGAGTACACAGTCTGATTATTAGCAGGTACTGTACCTCACTCTAATTCACTGTCTCTTTTCATGTTAATTGGTTTAATTTGACCAAGGTCAAGTTCGGGTTCATTTCAACTTGATTAAGGACATTAACCGAAATTCAATTCATTTGAAATCATTATTACACACATTAAATTGCGTTTCATTTCTTGAACTTACTGACGTCAAATGAAATTGTCACTTGTCTAAAGCCAGCTCCGCCTCTAAAGACAGCCTGCGTGTCGCTGGCCCGCCCGGCCCTCGTCTTCAAGACGCCTCAGCTGTTCACACCGAAGTGCTGACCTCCGTGTCATTCGATCTGTTCATTCCTCCTCCCCCTCTCCCTCTCTCTCGTTCTCTACACTGAAGCTCTCCTACGTCGTCATTACGTTACTGGGTCAAAAAGGAGACCACAATTTTAGACCCTTCCCCCCTCCTCCGCCCCAACACGCTCTCTTTAATACCCCTTTCTTTTCCTCTCTTAATCAGTTAGTTGTCTTTGATAATATTTGAAGAGAAAGAAAGTAACAGTGGGAATTAAATGGCCGGAGATCCATATCACCCCAGCTGGGAAAATGGAAAACGGATCGTCTTTAAAATAGTACTTCCAGAGGGGAAGGTCACATTTCTCCTCTTCTATTCTCACCCTCGGTTTCTCCTTGGGAATGTCTGTCCTCACGATGTGCCGCCTTCTTAACGCCTTCTGCTGCTTCGGAACGTCGCCTTCTGTTTGACGGCGCTCTCAAGCCATGAGATCACTTTCCAAAATGCAATGTCTCCTTCTTCTCACTCATGTCGTCAAACATTTGACTGGGATTAAAAGTCGTCCTTTAAAAGGCATGAAGGTTAAGGGGAGGATGTTATGAACTAAATACATTTATTGGATGTTTCACAGTCTTGAAGTAATTTAACACAATGCCAATAACACCCTATGACATTAACAGTTTTTAACCAATCAGCATTCAGGATTAGACCCACCTGTTGTATAAACAGTGATAATGAACAACACAATACACATGTACCATTTATTTGAGCCAATGAAATCATAATATACATATATCTAATTTCCTTCACTTTAGGTGTGTGGTGAGTGATACTGCTGAGTACAGCGCCGTAGCAACGAACTCCCATGGCTCAACTACCAGCAAGGCCTCTGTCACTGTCAAGAGTGAGTCTCTCTCTCGCTCTCGCTCTCTATTGCTATCTATCCATCTATCTATCTATCTATCTATCTATCTATCTATCTATCTATCTATCTCTCTCTCTCTGTCTCTCTCTCGCTCGCTCGCTCTCTCTCTCTCTCTCTCTCTCTCTCTCTCTCTCTCTCTCTCTCTCTCTCTCTCTCTCTCTCTCTCTCTCTCTCTGTCTGTGTCTCTGTGTCTCTGTCTGTCTTTGAAGTATTTGCACTGAAGGATTTGCATTGCTATTAAAAGTTCCCTCAAATGTCACTCTCCAACACAACAAACACGCATATGAATCTGAATGAAGGTTTTCATTTTTTAATATATTGTTCCTTCTTCCATTTAAAAAAAAAATGTGTATTCCTCTTAGGACCAGCGGGAGGAGCCTGCCAGCTTTTTGGTCAAGGTGAGAGGAAAGAGTGGATTGAGGAGGAGGGTGGGTGGAGAACCAGCCCAGTGCTGCTGGAGTGGGGCCCAGACATGGCAGTCTTTGCTTGAGATCAGAGGCCACAAATAACAGTGTCTATCTAAGTGGCCTGATAAGCACTGGAAACTATTGTGAGCGTGACTTTATGTTGTTCTGGCCCTGAGACAGTCAACGAATGAAAACAAGGGGTGACTTATATTCAACACATACTGAAGGACCTTACAATGTCACAATAGAACAAACATTTATGAACACATCAACCATAATAATATTGGATTGTGCTAAATTGGTTTGTTTACATATCACACTGACATTTCTTCATCCACAGATACATTATATCTGTATGTATGATATACTGACATAGGTATATGTTGTTTAAGTGTTTGGTTAACACATAGTAAGTACTATAGGGCATTATTGGTATACTTGAGATTTACTAGTATATTAACATGTTGTCCTTGTCTTCTCCTCAGTGCCCCACATGACTGGGATCCACCACAGTAAGCTGGAGATCACCATGCTGGATAGGTTTGGAGTGTCGTTCGGAACAGAGGGTGGTTCCATTCGTCTGGTGTGTACCATGGTGGTGGTCCCTGATCTGCCCAACGTACCACCATTGGCCCAGTGGTACAGAGACGGTGAGCGAGTGAACATTACTCAATGATACATCATCACAATACAGCACAACACAGGAGAGCCATACAGTACATTGTGTAAAAAGCACATCTTCATTCACAGCACATGTCCGTACAGCACAGGCCAGCATATTACAGTGTGACATAGAATGAAGGAACAGTTTTTGGAAACATTCTACAGATGTTATCCATGTTCTTACGGTCAACTCTCAACAACAACGAAGTACTAGATAAAGTGTTGTTATTCCGTCTCTGTTGTTGATCAGATAAACTGCTGAAGGCAGGGAAGTTGGCTGAGATTAAGGTTGGTGGGGGCGCTGCCACTTTGACTTTGCCACACCTGGCAAAGGATGATGAGGGTCTGTACACCCTCCGCATGTGGACGAAGGACGGCACCACCGAGCACAGTGCCTACCTCTTTGTGAAAGGTAAAGTCATATGGTCTTATAATAATGAAGTGATAATATTATAATTTGACAATAAAGCAGCATACACTCTTAGAAAAAAATGTGCTATCTCGAGCCTTAAAGGGTTCTTCGGCTGTCTCCATAGGAGAACCCTTTGAAGAGTCCTTTTTGGTTGCAGGTAGAACCCTTTTGGGTTTGAGGAGAGTTACAAACTACACACCAGTCAGAGTTACACTTAAACAACATATTTTTTTATTAAGAGCTTTGCAATTGCCCTTTTTGACTTTCAATGATGCGCTATCTCTAATGAACCATTGAAAAGTGAATACAGAAAAGTACAAAGATCTTTTATAGCCAAGATACACCCCTCTCAACTTACATGACGAACCACAGATCTTAGGAACAGTTCACAAAGGTTAAGATTTGTATGAAAGATATCTATAAAACATAGCAGGCAGTTACTGCTGTGTCAACAGTTCTCATTGTAAAGACCAGTGTCTGGCCCCCTCCTACTCCAAACTGGAACCCATCTCACCCTGGTACGGTAGAGCACAAAAACATTACCTTTACTATCTGGAAAGCTCTTTAGGCTTTATTACCCAAAGACATTGCAAATCTTCTCTGTCAGTGCTATCTCATAGAGGCCCATCCTCAGTGGAACACACACACACAATAGTTAACGGAATACTCTATTCAGGCCTGACTCAACACAAATATATACTCTAGGCATTTTACATACTGTATTCAGTTTGTAATCCCATACATAAGTGACTTATACAGTATTGCTACTTTGTCTCCTTATACTCTACATTCCCACCCTGCTTCCTTATTCTCTTCCTTATTCCCCAGATGCTGCTCCCTCTGTGGCCGGAGCACCCGGTGCACCAATCAGCATCAAGGCGTTCGACATCAACTCGGACTACGTCCTGGTTGCCTGGAAGCCCCCCAACACCACCAACGAGGCTGCCATCACTGGATACTTTGTGGACAAGTCAGTTTTAGTAATGTAGGACTTTACGTTAGACTCTCCAATCCAGAATCTCCAACAACAGTCAATAAAAGCAGATTTGATTGCAGTTGTTAGAAGATGTAGAAGACATAAAGGATGGCCGTTGAGAGTGTAAGACAGTGGAGTGATTGTGAGAAACTTCACGGTCACATGATGTTTCAGATCTAATCTGGTTGAGCAATTGATTTTGTGAAGCTACCGGATCTTACAGAGCCAAACAAGGACTTGTGACAAAGGCATGCAAATGAGATTTGTAGATAAATGACTGATGAAATTACAAACATCTGCAGTATCATTGTTGATGTCCATTCAGACCAGCACTTTCACACTTCAATACATTCTATGGTTTATGATGTAATTCCTTCTCCTCCTGTACAGACGTGAGTCTGGTAGTGCTACCTGGTCCCAGTGTAACGACTCCCCAGTGCGGATCTGTAAGTACCCCGTGCACGGCCTGAAAGTGGGTCACGCCTACCACTTCCGGGTCAGGGCTGTCAACAGTGCCGGGATCAGCAGACCATCCCGCGAGTCTGACAAGGTGACTGCCCTGGACCCAGCTGAGCGAGAGAGACTGCAAGGTACATAACCACACACACACTCATGATGTCTACTTGACTGCATACTCAAATGACATTTTTGTGTTTATATTTCTGGGTGAAATATCAGCCAGCAGATTGTGTCATACATGACTTTTCTGTTTTTTCCTCTTTTGGAACAGTGATTAAACTGGATGGGAAACATGAAGTAGTGATTAAAGATGATGACCTGGAAGGTAGAGTATGCCAACAATAGTAGCGGTCCAAAATATTGTGTTGAGTCTATTCTATTCCTCTCATCTATTAAACAAAAACACTGGATAACAAATTAACCTTCCACACAGCATTAAAATCAACATATAGACAACATTTCCATAACTGACCGATATCCTTCAAAGCAAATACCTGTTAAATATATCGTATCGGCAAAAGCCCTTACAATATACAATACTATACACATGAATATATGTACACATAAATACCTTAAAGGAGAAGATGAAGGATTTCTCCCCTTATTGTCTCTACGTTGTTAATCAATAAACCCTCGCGCTTCCTGCTCACCTCCTGCTTTTAGATTGGACTTTGGTATTGCCATAGTAACAACTCTAATGATAGTAGTCATATTAATATCAAAACTTCATAATAAGAATTAATACAAAGTTTTCTAAGAAACTTAATTGACAACACTGGACTAACGGTAACACGAACACCATAATAAATAGGAAACTAACAAGCCAGCTCTTTAAACTTATATTTAACATGGGTAGATTACATTTACAGTTGAAGTCAGAACTTTACATACACCTTAGCCAAATACATTTTAACTCAGTTTTTCACAATTCCTGACATTTAATCCTAGTAAAAATTCCCTGTCTTTGGTCAGTTAGGATAACCACTTTATTTTAAGAATGTGAAATGTCAGAATAATAGTAGAGAGAATGATTTATTTCAGCTTTTATTTAATCACATTCCCAGTGGGTCAGAAGTTTGCATACACTCAATTAGTATTTGGTAGCATTGCCTTTAAATTGTTTCATTTGGGTCAAATGTTTCAGTTAGCCTTCCAAAAACTTCCCACAATAAGTTGGGTGAATTTCTGCCCATTCCTCCTGACAGAGATGGTGTATCTGAGTCAGGTTTGTAGGCCTCCTTGCTTCCACACACTTTTTCAGTTCTGCCCACAAATGTTTTATAGGATTGAGGTCAGGGCTTTGTGATGGCCACGCCAATACCTTGACATTGTTGTCCTTTAGCCATTTTGCCACAACTTTAGAAGAATGCCTGGGGGTCATTGTCCAGTTGGAAGACCCATTTGCGACCAAGCTTTAACTTCCTGACTGAGATGTTGCTTCAATATATCCACATACTTTTCCTCCCTCATGATGCCATCTATTTTGTGAAGTGCACCAGTCCCTCCTGCAGCAAAGCACCCCCCACAACATGATGCTGCCACCCCCATGCTTAACGATTGGGATGGTGTTCTTTGGCTTGCAAGCCTCCCCCTTTTTCCTCCAAACATAACAATGGTCATTATGTCCAAACACTTCTATTTTTGTTTCATCAGACCAGAGGACATTTCTCCATAAAGTATGATCCTTGTCCCCATGTGCAGTTGCAAACGGTAGTCTGGCTTTTTTATGGCTGTTTTGGAGCAGTGGCTTCTTCCTTGCTGAGCGATCTTTCAGGCTATGTCGATATAGATACTTTTGTACCTGTTTCCTCCAGTATCTCCACACGGTCCTTTGCTGTTGTTCTGGGATTCTTGATTTGCACTTTTCGACACCAAAATACGTTCATCTCTAGGAGACAGAATGCGTCTCCTTCTTGAGCGGTATGACGGCTGTGTGGTCCCATGGTGTTTATACTTGCATACTATTGTCTGTACAGATGAACGTGGTACCTTCAGGCGTTTGGAAATTGCTCCCAAAGATGAACCTGACTTGTGGAGGTCTACAATTTTTTTCTGAGGTCTTGGCTGATTTCTTTTGATTTTCCCATGATGTCAAGCAAAGAGGCAGTGAGTTGGAAGGTAGGCCTTGAAATACATCCCCAGGTACACCTCCAATTGACTCAAATGATGACAATGCGCCTATCAGAAGCTTCTATAGCCATGACATCATTTTCTGGAATTTCCCAAGCTGTTTAAAGTCACAGTCAACTTAGTGTATGTAAACCTCTGACCCACTGGAATTGTGATACAGTGAATTATAAGTGAAATAATCTTTCTGTAAACAATTGTTGGAAAAATTACTTGTGTCATGCACAAAGTAGATGTCCTAACCGACTTGCCAAAACTATAGTTTGTTAACAGGAAATTTGTGGAGGGTTGAAAAATGAGTTTTAATGACTCCAACCTAAGTGTATGTAAACTTCCGACTTCAACTGTATTTTCCTTATAACTTATATCCAAATGTCATCCTTTGCGTTGTATAACTTTTAACCCATTATCTAACTCTTGACGCTAACTTTGTAACTAAAGCGATCTAAACTAACCCCTAATGTAATTCCATAATTATAAATACTAAATGAACCCCAAATGTACTTTAAAGTTGATATAATTATTATTGATCAAATAATAAGTGTTATGAAATATTGTTCAATGCCATCCAATCCCAACATAGGTTACGTTACATTGCCGGGGGAGCCTACAGATATGCATGCCTCAGAGATATTCAAATCATATATCGTGCTGAGCTGGAAACCCCCCAGCCCTCGTGGACGGGCACCACTGTGGTACATCATTGAGAAGGTGTGTGGCTGCTCCTTTCCCCTTCCCATCTATGTAGGTCTCTCTGTACAGGAACTGTAATAGATTAGACAGTCCATTTATCATTTCACAACTTTCAATCTGTCTAAAGTGCCGTAATATTTTAGCAAAATGGCAGAAATAACAGCTGGCAAGTATGTAGGTAAAGGCATTTTACTAATGGGATTAGTGATTCAATGACGTTGTAGAAGGCTTTACCTTTCATTTGCCCTCCCGTCCCAAATATCCACTAGTCCGTGTCAGGCACTGGGGCTTGGCAGAGGATCAACACAGCAGTGAAACTGCAGTCCCCTCGCTACCCCGTTTTCGATTTGGAAGCCGGGAAAAAGTACCAGTTCCGTGTGTATTCTGAGAACTTGTACGGCGCCAGCGAGGCCTCTAAGCCTACAGATCCCATCGAAAAGGTGGATGAGCATGGTAAGAGTGGGATTTAGCACACACACAGGCACACACACACACAGACGGGTACACACATACACACACAAAATGTATGATACATACAGTACATTTACAAACAGCGACAGTCAAGGAGTCCTTCCAATTCTACTTTGATAAATGAGACTCTGTTTAACATATGTTTCAGGTAGCGAGCGGCCTGTTGGTATGTACAATATAAAGCCCAACGTCTCTTATTTTAAACGCACTGAGATTTATGTCATGTGACTATCACATTCCTGTAATGTCACAATCACAAACAGGGGTCTTTCACCCCTGTTCGTATTTTGGAGAAACTAACTACCAATGATGGGCATGATTAAGTCACATCAAATCCTACAGTATCCTCACCCTAACGTCACAATCCCAAAATACGTTTCGTCCCCACAATATCCATGATTGTAATAGGACACTCTTGTCTGACACAAACTCCCTACATGAGAGATGCATGACATCATGTATCATCACAACTGAAAAGAATACCTCTGTCATCCCCTGCCGAAGGTATGTTTTGTGGAATGTAGTTCACAGGTTTACAGATTGTGTATTGTGTTCATTGTTCTTTATATTTCTGTATCTCCTCATAACATTGTACCAAGATATCGTGTCACATCGGGTATGTTATGCATTATGAGAAATGCATAAGTTTTCCCATCTTGAATGAAGGTGTTTATAAATTATGACAATCATTTATTTGAAGATTAAATTGAAGATATGTGTGTATTTGTAACTCCTATGCTCATATACTCTGTTACTGTGTAGTAATGATACATCAAATGTAATATCTCCAGTCCCCAACATGTATGTGTTTTGCCTGTGTAGGTGTTCCCTCCGCTCCTGGTCAGGTGGTTGCCACCAGGAACACCAAGTCCTCCGTGTTTGTGCAGTGGGACCCCCCCAAACACCCTAACCACCTCATGGGGTACTACATAGACGCCTCTTTGGTGGGATCAAAGACCTGGGCCCCATGCAACCACAAGCCCTACAAGCACACCAGGTAGCCATTTAAACATATACGTTTGGCTACTAGTTATCTATTCAAACTATTGCAGTGGTTTAATATTAGATATGTTATTAAAGGAGACGGGACAGTGAATGTAGTGTGACAGGCCTCTGGCTTGAGAATAATCAAAACGAGACACTGATTTGGAAAAATCCAGACACCTACAGTGCCTTTGGAAAGTATTCAGACACCTTGACTTGTTCCACATTTTGTTACGTTTCAGCCTTATTCTAAAATGGATTAAATAAAAACAAATCCTCAGCAATCTACACACAATACCCCATAATGACAATGCAAAAACAGGTTTTTAGAAATTTTTGCAAATGCATTCAAAATTAAAATACACATCTTATTTACATAAGTACCCCGACTCTTTGCTATGAGACTGGAAATTGAGATCAGGTGCATCCTGTTTCCATTGATCATCCTTGAGATGTTTCTACAACTTGATTGGCGTTCACCTGTGGTAAATTCAATTGGGGCAACTGTCTATAAAAGGTCCCACAGTTGACAGTGCATGTCACCGCAAATGAGCCATGAGGTTGAAGGAATTGTCCGTAGAGCTCCGAGACAGGATTGTGTCTTGGCACAGATCTGGGGAACGATACCAAAAAATATCTGCAGCATTGAAGGTCCCCAAGAATACAGTGCCCTCCATCATTCTTTAATGGAAGAAGTTTGGAACCACAAAGACTCTTCCTAAAGCTGTCCGCCCGGCCAAACTGAGCAATCGGTGGAGAAGGGCCTTGGTCAGGGAGGTGACCAAGAACCAGATGGCCACTCTGACAGACCTCTAGAGTTCCTCTGTGGATATGCGAGAACCTTCCAGAAGGACAACCATCTCTGCAGCACTCCACCAATCAGGCCTTTATGGTAGAGTGGTGTCACGCGAATTTTCAATCCCAATGATGATAACAATCACTATAGCGTTGACCAATTCCCCCTAGGTTGTAAAGATATGGTTAATAGGAATTAGGCAAAGACTCAGCTTCTGCAAAAGGTTTGTTCTAGTTTATTCATGAGAGCTCTAAAGTCAACCAAAATTTTAACAGACTTTATAACCCCCTCTATGCACACACACACACACACACACACACACACACACACACACACACACACACACACACACACACACACACACACACACACACACACACACACAGAGACAGTTTTATCACTTTTCTACCAGCCTTGGCAGTTTCTTGCCGTTCTTTTCCTCCCCAGATAAGAGAGGCCTTTGAAGGGCCCTCCTGTTGTCAGCTTTTTCAGAGTTGTCACGTGTAGTCTACCAGCCTCTGTTTTCTCCACATATTTCTCCCTCTTAACTTGTACCACACATGTATTATTGGAATATAGTCTTATACGTTTCAGGGTGGAATTCTTTAGTCATTACCTTAAACATATGAATTCCCTTATCAAGTGGCCAATCAGAAGTCCCTCCTCAGTAAAAGGCACATGACAGCCCGCTTGGAGTTTGCCATAAGGCACCTAAATACTCTCAGACCATTCTCTGGTCGGATGAAACCAAGATTGAACACTTTGGCATGAATGCCAAGCATCACGTTTGGAGGAAACCTGGCACCATCCCTACGGTGAAGCATGGGGATGGCAGCATCATGCTGTGGGAATGTTTTTCTGCGGCAGGGACTGGGAGACTAGTCAGGGTCGAGGGAAAGATCAACGGAGCAATGTACAGAGATCCTTGATGAAAACCTGCTCCTGAGCGCTCAGGGCCTCCGACTGGGGCGAAGGTTCACCTTCCCACAGGACAACAACCCTAAGCACACAGACAAGATAACGCAGGAGTGTCCCAGCCAGAGCCCGGACTTGAACCCGATCAAACATTTCTGGAGAGACCTGAAAATAACTGTGCAGCAACGCTCCCCATCCAACCTGACAGAGCTTTGGGGGATCTGCAGAGAAGAATGTGATAAACTCCCCAAATACAGGTGTGCCAAGCTTGTAGCATCATACCCAAGAAGACTCAAGACTGTAATCGCTGCCAAAGGTGCTTCAACAAGGTACTGAGTAAAGGGTCTGAATACCTGTTTTTGCTTTGTCATTATGGGGTATTGTGTGTAGATTGATAAGGGGGAAAAAAGGTTTTCATCAATTTTAGAATAAGGTGTGGAAAAGGTCAAGGGGTCTGAATACTTTCCCGAAGGCACTGGATATATTATCCAGGTCTTAGAGTCAGCAATACCACCTTCAATTCATGATCATGTTTAATTTCACTGTTTTAGGTTTGTGGTCCATGGACTGACCCCGGGAGAGACCTATGTGTTCCGTGTCCAGGCTGTCAATGTCTATGGCCTCAGTGATGAGTCCCAGGAGTCTACTCCTATTGCTGTGGAGCCCGCCCTCAGTAAGTATCAATAGAATATTGCCATATAAGAAATGCAGGATTGCAATCAATTAATACAATTGTATTTATAAAACCCTTTTTACACCAACAGTTGTCACATAAAGTGCTTTACCTTAACTAGACCCCCAAAGAGTGAGCAGTATTGCCTTACTATCAATACTTAACTTTGACTATTTTCCTTTGTCCAATGCTAAAAATGAATGATTTTATTGTTTCATCTAGAGAGGGGAGTGGAGTATGGTATGTATTCAGTTGTTCTGTTATCTAGGGGTGTTTTTAATGCACAGTGTTGCTCCTGAACAGGTTCACCACCAGACTTATTCACTGTCCCTTCCCCCAACTTTTGCTGTATCCGTGCTCTGAACTTGTCAGTATCCCAGTATCATCATGTGTTTCCTTTCAAATCACCCACACAATTTAACCACTATTTAACCACACACAATTTAACCACTTGTGGTTATATATCACTGTATAAAAAACGAATGCAACTGTATGACAAATCCTAAATGAACAAATGTCAGTCTGAAATTAAAATGGGTCAATTTTACATGACGGAAAGGCATTCTGAATTTACCTGTGTGACTCTGTGCCACAGCGACGCCCAGTGCACCTCATGGCATCACCATGCTGAGCTGTGACGGAGCCTCCATGATCATTGCCTGGAACCGTCCCAAGCATGGCGGTGGCTCCAAGATCAACGCCTACTACGTCGACAAGCGTGATGCAGACAGCCTGGCCTGGAAGGAGGTCAACTCTGCCCCCACCAAGACCAGGACCTACACGGTATGTCACGTGGTGTCAGAAGTGGCATCTGGTTAGGATAAATAGGTTTGGTTCTTCATACATAATGGTTTAATAACTGCAGTGTTGATAGTGTGAACAGTATGCACTCTTCCCTCTGCATCTAAATAATAGATTAGATCTATAATACAACTTTGCCATTCAAAATCAATAGCAAATATGTAGCTACTTGTAGCAACACTGTTGAAAATATTGGATATATTTGTGTTCCTGTCTCATTATTGTCCCCTTCTCTTCAGGTTGATGGTCTGACGGAGGGAACCTTCTATGAGTTTAAGGTCCAGGCTGGGAACCTGGCAGGTGTGGGCGTGCCCTCTGCTCCCAGCACACCTCTGAAGTGTGAGGCCTGGACTTCTGCAGTACCTGGTAAAGTAACCATCTTATTATGAGTATTTTTTTATCATTAGTATTGTGGTACTGTATAATGTCCCTGTTACTTATTTAATTTTAAATTAAGTTATTTAATTTGAATAATGGGCAGTGAGATTGTGCAAGTTTACTGTTTGACCTTTAGGTCCAGCCTATGACTTGGCCTTCAGAGAGGTCAGAGGTGACTCCCTGGTCATCCTGTGGAAGGCCCCTGTCTACACCGGTGCCAGTGCCGTCACTGGATACATCGTGGAGATGGCCAAGAAGGGCCATCACTACCACCCCCTGAATGAAGAGGCTATTGGCCACTGTTACCTGCAGGTAAACAAGCAGCTACAGCATGTAGACCTGCAGACATGATGATTCACATCATCACTGCAGAGTTTGTATATTGAATCTTGTAATATGTGTGCGTAAAACTCAAAAATGTAGTTTGAATCATGTATTGATATAGAAAGGTTAATTAAACGTCATGTTGTTGTCAGAGTCGTGTGTATAGGTGGCAGGGAAGTCAGGCTCAGGAGAGTCAAATGGAGTGTAAAATTGAGTCTTTTAATGAATGTCCACGTAACATGCTCCATAACACTAATAAGAAATGAATATAAACAAACATGGGTACGAGGACCTGTCGCGCACCTATACAATAAACACAACACTGACAATAAACAATCTCTGACAAAGACATGAGGGGAAACAGAGGGTTAAATACACAACGGGTAATGAATGTGATTGAAAACAGGTGTGTGGGAAGACAAGACAAAACCAGTGGAAAATGAAAAATGGATCAATGATGGCTAGATGACTGGTCGACGTCGACCGCCGAGCACCGCCCGAACAAGGAGAGGCAACGACTTCGGCAGAAGTCGTGACAGTACCTCCCCCCCCCCCCCCCCCCCCCCCCCCCCCACCCCTCGACACCGGCCTCAGGGGACGACCCAGAGGGCGAGGTGCAGGGCGATCCGGATGGAGACGGTGGAATTCTTTTAACATGGAAGGATCTAACACGTCCTCCACCGGAACCCAGCATCTCTCCTCCGGCCCGTACCCCTCCCAGTACACAAGGTACTGAAGGCCCCTCGCCCAATGTCTAGAATCCAAAATGGATCGAACAGAGTACGCCGGGACCCCCTCGATGTCTAGAGGAGGCGGAGGAACATCACGCACTTCAGCCTCCTGGAGCGGGCCAGCCACCACCGGCCTGAGGAGAGACACATGGAACGAGGGGTTAATACGGTAATTAGTGGGCAGTTGTAACCTATAACATACCTCGTTCACTCTCCTCAGGACTTTAAACGGCCCCACAAACCGCAGACCCAGGAGGAGGGACAGGTTTTGGGTCGAGAGCTAGACCCTGTCCCCTGGTGCGAACACCGGGGCCTCACTGCGGCGACAGTCTGCGCCAAATTTTCTGCCGCCTTATGGCGCGCTGAAGGTGGACGTGGGCTGCCTCCCAGGTTTCCTCAGCGCGCCGAAACCAATTGTCCACCGCAGGAGCCTCGGTCTGACGTAGCGAGTTCTGGGCCATCTCTGCCCAGGGCACGAACTTCGCCCACTCCCCCGGCCGGTCCTGGTAATATGACCGCAGAAACCTACCCACATCCTGGTTAACTCTCTTCACCTGCCCATTACTCTCGGGGTGAAAACCTGAGGTAAGACTAACCGAGATCCCCAGACCTGGAAGGCGTTCCATGAACGCCTTCCAGACCCTTGATGTGAACTGGGGACCCCGATCAGACACAAAATCCTCAGGCACCCCATAGTTCCGGAAAACGTGTGTAAACAGGGCCTCTGCAGTTTGTAAGGCCGTAGGGAGACCGGGCAAAGGGAGGAGACGACAGGACTTCGAAAACTGATCCACAACGACCAGGATCGTGGTGTAACCCTGTGAAGGTGGAAGATCAGTCAAAAAATCCACCGACAGGTGCGACCATGGCCGATTGGAAGACTGGATGCTCACAAATGTGCGGTGACCTCCCTGATAAACCCTGACCCTAGTGGTCGACTATCTAAGGCATGAATAGGGAAAGGCATATCCACAGAAACAATAGGGATCCCTAAACTATGAGCTACATTTTTATTAATGAAATTCCCAGCCGCGCCTGAATCTACCAGCGCCTTATACTGGGAATGCAGGGAAAAATTCTGAAAAGTGACAGAGACAAACATTAGTGCAACAGAGGGCTCTGGATGAGAATGGTGCCTACTCACCTGGGGTGATGCCAGAATGCCCTGCCTGCCTTCTCTATTCCCAGAGGAACCAACCCGGCACCGACCAGCAGTGTGCTCTCTGCGACCATAGATGGTGCTCGAGCGGGAACCCCCTCCGGTCTCCCTGCGCACCATCCCTCCCAATTCCATAGGTTCGGGAGAGAGGGTGCGGGAGGATGGAACAACCAGACCCAATCTAGACGTCCACGAGTAGCCAGCATGTTGTCCAGCCTGATGGACATGTCCACAAGCTGGTCGAAGGTAAAGGTGGTGTCTCTACAGGCCAGCTCCCGACGGACGTCCTCGCGTAGACTACAACGGTAATGGTCAATCAGGGCCCTGTCGCTCCATCCAGCGCCGGCAGCCAAGGTCCTAAACTCCAAAGCAAACTCCTGTGCACTCCTCGTCTCCTGCCTCAGATGGTAGAGGCGCTCACCCGCCGCTTTGCCTTCGGGTGGGTGGTCGAATACTATCTGGAAATGGCGGGTGAACTCCTCAAAATGGTCCAACGGCGCATCCTCCTCTCTACACACAGCGCTGGTCCACTCCAGGGATTCCCGGTGAGGCATGAGACGAGGGCGCAACTCTTCTCACGGGTCCGATGGTACTGGGGAGACCTTGGCCAGACACAAGTTCAGCTTAAGGAGGAAACCCTGGCAGCCGGCAGTATCTCCGTTATATCCCGTGGGTAGGGATAAATGGATCTTGTTCGGTTCAGGAGGGGAAAAAGCGTTCAAGGGAGATCCCGGTTGTGGTGGTGGAGGAGCTGGAGAAACTCCCTGTCTCTCCCAGCGGTCCATATTCTGCTCAAACAGTCAATCTCCTCCGCTTGTTCCCAGACGCATTCCTCCACCTCCATGAGCGTAGTGTCCTCTCCTGCTGACTTCATATTTTTATGGTCAGAGATTCTGTCAGAGTCGTGTGTATAGGTGGCAGGGAAGTCAGGAGCAGGAGAGTCAAACGGAGTGTAAAATGGAGTATTTTAATGAATGTCCACGTAACATGCTCCATAACACTAATAAGAAATGAATATAAACAAACATGGGTACGAGGACCCGTCGCGCACCTATACAATAAACACAACACTGACAATAAACAATCTCTGACAAAGACATGAGGGGAAACAGAGGGTTAAATACACAACAGGTAATGAATGTGATTGAAAACAGGTGTGTGGGAAGACAAGACTAAACCAGTGGAAAATGAAAAATGGATCAATGATGGCTAGAAGACCGGCGACGTCGACCGCCGAGCCGACCGCCGAGCACCGCCCGAACAAGGAGAGGCAACAACTTCGGAAGAAGTCGTGACAGTTGTGCTCATGTAACTCATCAAGTTAGGAGTCGGTCTACAATGAGCAATGAAATGTTTAGTGGATGTAATGATTTGTTGGCGCTGTATAGGTGACTGGTCTGGAGGCAGGAGCAGAGTATACGTTCAAAGTGAAGGCTGTCAACGCTGAGGGAGTAGGAAAGGCCTCCCAGACATCTGAGCCAGTGGTGGCCAAGGCTCTGCCAGGTAATAACACTTATATGACAGCTATATGACAACTGTATGACATTTACTGTTTGACAAATTCAGTCTGATATAGCCTGTTGGATTTGTGTGAGTGATTTGTGCTTGAAAGGTTTTGGTGTAGGAACACATGACACACACACCTCCATTAGTTTTGAGCAGGGTTTTCATTAGCTTTTGGTTTGAACAGTTTTTCTGATGCATAACATTTCCTCTCCACCACTCAGCAATAAAGGTTATTATTTTGTCTGTTTTTATGGGTTAAGGCACCCAGGAGATCCAGTGTGGAGTGGATGAGGACACTGGTGATATTTTCCTGTCATTCGAGGCCTGTGAGATTTCTGAGACCTCCAACTTTGCTTGGTCTAAGAACTACAAAGAAATCAGTGACTGTCCAAGAGTCGCCATAGAAACTAAGGGCAAACAGTAAGTGGATTTTTTATGTCTTTATTGACCACACAACCACACTAAATATTTTTGTCAACATAATTTGTTTCAACATGTATTTATTTTCCAGCTCTAAGCTGACTTTCGTCAACCCAGACGTAAGTGATTTGGGTGCCTTCTCTGTGCATGTGACTGACACTGAAGGAGTTTCTGCTAGCCACACCCTGACAGAGGATGGTAGGTTTGGATACGCCCCTAGACTCCGATTTAAAAAATATAGATATTTTTCTTGTCAAAGTTTATACCGATATTCTTCATTCTTGAATTTATCTTGCAGCCCTGAACACCATGCTGGAACTCAGCTACAACATCAGACATCCAAGTGAGTGTTGTGCTTCAATATGCATCTTTATCAGGGGTGAAGTGTCACATATGAATCTTCTCACAATTCCACAACAAATATCCCTTGAGAATTTATAATTTCTTTATTGGTTTCTTCGTCCAGTTGTCCCATTGAAGCACCAACTGAACTATGAGGTTCTAGAGAAGGGCCACGTGCGTTTCTGGCTGCAGTGCCTCAAGATGTCACCCGCCGTCACCTATAGGTTCATTGTCAATGACAAGGAGGTCACCAGCAGTGATGTAGGTGCCAAACCGACAACCTCAAACATTGCTTTTTAATCAAGGAAAAGAAAGGTGTACTGTATGGCACAGTTAACAAAGCAACAGAAAAATATATTTTAAAAATACATGTAAACATGATGCCTTTCTCTGTACTCTGAATTTCACTGATGAATTGAATTCAATAATACATGCCTGATGTAATGATGGTATGTGTTTTGTGTGTGCCACAGAGCCACAAGATCAGCCATGACGTGAACACCGGGGTGATCCAGATGACTGTGGATCACTTCTCCAAGGCCAGCGAGGCCACCTACACCGTCCAGATCCACGACGGCAGAGCCAAGACCCAGAGCTCTCTTGTCCTGGTGGGAGATGGTGAGAGGGGATGTAATATACAGTATGTCAGACCTGGGCTCAAATACTACTTGAAATGATTTCAAATACTTTATCTGGGCTTGATTCAGTTTCCTGGTGCAATAGAACCAATAGAATAGTCAATAAAAACACAAACTCAGCCCATCTGGCAATCCAGGTAAACTAAAGCAAACACTAAAATGATTTGATAGATTTCAAATAGTGTTTGAATCAAAGTCTGATATACACATATGATAATAGTAAGCATTTTCTTCTTTACTATAAGGCTATGGTGCTAGAGTGTAAGAGGTTGGGTATTAGGTTAAGTACTGACATTGTTGTGTTCTATTCTCAGTGTTCAAGGCTGCCTTGAAGGAGGCTGAGTTCCAGAGGTCAGAGCACATCAGGAAACAAGGTATTCTATTCTAGTACACAGATGATTGATGGCACATATTTGATCAATAGTATGAAAGTTTGTGTAATTTTTCAACAAGAAAGTGAAGACTTTGTTGTCTTGATATCATACATTAGTAATCAGCTGGTCTGTTAGTTTGATTTCAGATTGCGCTGTAGATTAGGTTTGTACTGGTCCCATGTGGTTCAGTTGGTAGAGCATGGTGCTTGCAACGCCAGGGTTGTTGGTTCGATTCCCATGGGGGACCAGTATGAAAAATGTATGCACTCAATACTGTAAGTTGCTCTGGAAAAGAGCATCTGCTAAATTATGTAAATGTAAAAATGTACAGTATATTGTGATAATAGTTTTTTTTAAATTCATATTTCTTATCATGTTTAGGTCCCCACTTTGCTGAGTACCTTTCCTACCATGTGGATGACGATTGTACTGTTCTGCTCGTCTGCAAGGTAACAAACACGTTTTCTAGGACTTGTTATTGTGGTTACAGATATCTATTTACTTCAGGTTGAAACTGTGTACACATTTGTAATCATTGGGGCTTTGCTGTTTACCCATTAAATTGTTGGGAGCATATTTAGTTTGTGGGACTTCATTTTTCTACAGTTTACTCTCTGTTAGTCAGCACCTCTACAGACATGTTTTGGGTGTGCTTCAGCTCATGCTTTTTACTAGGTTTTGCAGTGATTTAAAAGTGTCAGGACAGATTGTATTCTGTATGTGTTCGTGTCTCAGGTTGCCAATGTGAAGAAAGAGACTGTGTTCCACTGGTTCAAGGATGAGGAGGAGATTGTTCCGGAGACCCCTCCTAACGTGATGTCTGGATCTGTTGCTCTCCCCATCTCCTTGGTAACTACTGCTGTGAACCTTGAAAGCAATGACTGCACAGGGAATACAACTGCTCAAGGGAACTCTGTTTTTTTGCAGACATTTTCTTATATTAACTTTGACCCTATTTTTCAATTTCCCACAGTATCGTTTTTTGTTCCAAGATCACAATACTGTCTAGAATATTGCAAGATTTTTCTGAATTGATCATATAATCTCAGTAAATAGTACCTTTTTTCTTCAGTTCTCCAGAAAAGACCAGGGCCATTACAAAGCTAAACTCAGTGATGACAGAGGGAAAGACTCTTCTGTCTTTGACATTTCTGGCCAAGGTAAACTCCTGCTCCAGGATCTCCATGATCTATAATCTGATTATTTATACAATATCATTTCCTTTATCAGGACATATTGAAAATGAATGCCTCTTTCTACAAATACTCTGTTTTTGATTTGCAGTGTTTGATGATATTATCAACGCCATTGCCCACATTGCTGGTATGTACTTTGTATCAAAACACCTGCTAGGAAAAATATTGATGTTCTCCTTTGCATTGTTGTGGTTGTGAAGGTACTTAGTATTGTTGTGAAGGCACTTATTGTTGGTGTGCTTGTGAAGATTCTTAGTGTTGGTGTGCTTGTGAAGGCACTTAGTGTTGGTGTGCTTGTGAAGGCACTTAGTGTTGGTGTGCTTGTGAAGGCACTTAGTGTTGGTGTGCTTGTGAAGGTACTTAGTGTTGGTGTGCTTGTGAAGGTACTTAGTGTTGGTGTGCTTGTGAAGATTCTTAGTGTCGGTGTGCTTGTGAAGGTACTTAGTGTTGGTGTGCTTGTGAAGGCACTTAGTGTTGGTGTGCTTGTGAAGATTCTTAGTGTTGGTGTGCTTGTGAAGGCACTTAGTGTTGGTGTGCTTGTGAAGGCACTTAGTGTTGGTGTGCTTGTGAAGATTCTTAGTGTCGGTGTGCTTGTGAAGGTACTTAGTGTTGGTGTGCTTGTGAAGGCACTTAGTGTTGGTGTGCTTGTGAAGATTCTTAGTGTTGGTGTGCTTGTGAAGGCACTTAGTGTTGGTGTGCTTGTGAAGGCACTTAGTGTTGGTGTGCTTGTGAAGATTCTTAGTGTCGGTGTGCTTGTGAAGGTACTTAGTGTTGGTGTGCTTGTGAAGGCACTTAGTGTTGGTGTGCTTGTGAAGATTCTTAGTGTTGGTGTGGTTGTGAAGGCACTTAGTGTTGGTGTGCTTGTGAAGATTCTTAGTGTTGGTGTGGTTGTGACGTCTCTGCCTCTCCTTTTCCTCTCAGGGTCTTCTGCCTCTGAGCTGGTGCTTCAGTGTACCCCAGAAGGCATCAGGCTCCAGTGCTACATGAAGTACTACACAGAGGAGATCAGGACTGCCTGGTTGCACAAGTACGCACATCTCATCATCTACATCACACTCAGCAAGGCCGGTTACACAGTATGCAGCCATTTTGGAGATGAGATTTGAAGGCATACTTTAACATATGTCAGTCAATGGATGTTTCTAGATACTAGTTTTATTTATTTCAGTTTAGACTGTAGGGTAGATTTGTATGTTGGTCTTACCTCAACTTAAAGTATCCATCCTTTAAATATAACTGTGGAAAGACATTAACGCAGGAGTTTCATTTAGACGAATAAACCTGACCATATCCTTTTAGGGATAGCAAGATCTCGTCGTCTGAGAAGATGAGGATCGCCGGCACAGCTGAGATGGCCTGGATGCAGATTAGGGAGCCTTCAGAGAAGGAGAAGGGACACTACTCCATCCAGATTATGGATGCCACCAAGTCCCACACTCGCACATTCGACCTCTCCGGACAAGGTTAGCATTGTGAGAGAAAAAAATCCCAGCAGGCAAAACAATGTCACAATGTTGAAATTATGTAATTACAACCAGAAGTTTTGACCACTAGGATTGTTTAAAATTGCACTTAGCTTGTCTTTGTAGATTATGTCTTATCATGTCAATTTGTCTTTTTGTAGCATATACCGATGCCTATGAGGAGTACCTGAGACTCAAGTAAGATACTTATTGCTGTGCTTTTCTTCTTATGGTTTCTAGTTCAAAGTTGTTGTCATTTATTTGCAAAATGCAACACATTTAACAATCAAAGTATTAAAAGTTCCACAGGGTTTATAAACCAAGAATTTGTCCTCATCGTATACACACAGCCAAATGTTTTGGTAATACACCAAGTCCTTGATTTATAACAATGTCATTATTTTATTATCTTTCAGGGCTGCAGCCTTCGCTGAGAAGAGTGAGTAGACTATATTTACACAATACATATTATCCTAGTGATTACATTACATTACATGACAAAGTACTAATTGACTGTTCTAATCCTCAGACCGTGGTAGAGTGGTTGGTGGTCTGCCAGATGTGGTCACCATTATGGAGCAGAAGGTGGGATATACTGTGCACTCTGAACAAACTTTATATCATGACGACATATACTTGTATAAGATTGTGACTGTATTGAAAATACATGGTCTCTCGTTGAGAATTGCGTGCATATTCAAGAGATCGTTCTCTCTGACCTCTGTCTCTCTGACGTCTGACCTCTCCACTTCCCTCTGTCCACCTTCAGACCCTGAGCCTGACCTGCACAGTCTGGGGTGACCCCAGTCCAGAGGTCACTTGGTTCAAGAATGAAAATGAGGTAGTCTCCACTGAGCACGCCAAGATAACGCTTGAGGCCAATAAGTTCGCCAGCCTCACCATCACCGCCGTCACGTCCGAGGATTCCGGCAAGTACAGCATCAACGTACGGAACAAATATGGCGGGGAGTTCGTGGAGATCACCGTGAGCGTCTACAAGCAAGGCGAGAGCCCCCCCGAGGCCAAAATGGGAGGGAGAGGAGCAACACCTGCACCCCTGGCCTCCAAGACCCCTGCCCAAACCCCTACCCCTGCCCAAACCCACATCCCCCAGACCCCCACCCCGTCCCTTAAGTCCCCCACCCCATCCCCAAAGTCCCCCACCCCAACCGCCAAATCCCCAACCCCCACCCCTAAGTCCCCAACCCCCACTAGGCGTGTTAAGTCGCCCAGCCCTGCCAGATCTCTCAAGTCACCAACCCCCCCTAGAAAGTAACCAGGGATGTTGATGCCTGAGAAGGCTTGAGGCGTTTCCTGCTACTGTTTTATAGCATGAGTTGAGTGAAAACAGGAGCTGTTACATGAATGTGTCCATTTTAGATGTCATATAGCTTGGTCACAGCTTTAACAGGCAAGAAATGTTGAAAAAATGAACAGAGTAGATGTTAATCATAAGTGTTAATCATAAAAAAGCTGCACCTTCCACTATACTGTACTATATAATGGAATGTCTGAAGACCTGGGATCAGCCTGCCTAAAGTGCCAGGTGGGCGGAATTTTCCATTTCAACAGGCAAGCTCAATCAAGCACAGCTAAAGTATTTGAAGTGAATTCAAATAGTATTTGAGCCCAGGTCTGAATGTCTGTGTCCATTTCTCTGTGGATGGTGAATAGATGTCAGAGAGTGCAGACGGAAGACACACAGCCAGTGCCGTCCGCACTGCAGTCACTATGCCAGAGAAGTTGTTTGTCTGCACCGTGTTGCATTTCCCCCTTTGTTTTGTGTTAGAAATAAACCTAATTTATCACCTCTGTTGTCTTTTCCTGTCATTCTTTCTTTTTATTTCCCTCACTTGTCTCCTCATCTCCTAATTGTCTTTCTTTTAAGGAGGGACCTTTTTAGTCATTTACCAATAACTTTAGACGATACGGACTTCTGTATGGCACAATATCCTTTTGGTATTCTCCTCAAAGATGTATTAAGGACATGTTAAATATTATACATTAATACAAATGTACACTCCACAGAAGAGGTCATATTTTGGGTAACAACTCTACTACCTATAAAGAATACTACTGTGTTTCCTTTCACCCAAACAAGATACTACTAGCCTGACTTCTTCCAAACCTCCGAAGGGAGAGGGATGTACTGTCATGTGATGTGTTTTTTGTTAAAGCTGTGAATGGGGTGAAGATTGCAGCAGGTTTGATTGATTAGCATAAAAAAACTAAAATCCACAGCCATCGACTGCTCACTTTTTTACTTCAGTCATACGACAGCGGTGCCGGTCAGGGTTGACTTGCTGGCTGTGATTCTCAATGTTCAATTTACTGGACAATTTAACACATTCAATGGGATTTTAAAAGGTGAAAGAGCTGGCTATCATTGTTGACCATGAAGTAAGTCTAGTTTGTTGACATTATGACATTCAATTCTTTTCTGTCTTTCTCGCCTGAAATTTTCAGAATGATTTGAAAAGATCCTTTGTGGTGTACTGTCTGTACTTGAATTTCCACACAGTTTCCAATCAGTTCTGTCAAAACACATAATATATTGTATATTTTTTTTAAGGTAATATCCCCATTCTACATAAATCAGAGATCCTCTCGGGGAAATCGAACAAATGGAATCCAAGCTCTCCTGTCTGTTGTCCTTCAAAGAAGACGTGATTCCAGTGGAATACATTCAGCCACACTACAAGGAGTCCTACCGGCTTGCCATCTACGCTCTGGTCAGTGGGGGTAGAGATGCCTACCAGGAGTACCTCAAAGCCGAACAACTCAGTAACTTTCTCTCTGAAGAGGAGGTCATCTTAATTTTGGACAATGCAGAGTTGCCAGTCCCGGAGGATGAGGATTATGAAGCAAGGAAACGTGAAAGTGAAGAAGATGTCAGAGCTCCCTCGACTTACTTCCCCACCGAGTCAGATGAGGAGGTTCCTGACCTTGACCTCGGCTGGCCAGAGGTCACCAATGAGAACGTGGACACAGCACACCGACCATCAAAGAGACGATACGTAAACAAATCCAAGACGCAAGACAGGTAAGGAGGCACAATAATATAATTTCCCATCAATCATTTGCAGTGTCTGGTATTTACTGTTATGGTTTGTACAAATTCACATTCCCGATTTGAATTGCATTTCCCACAGGTGCACATGTTGAGTAAAAATGTATGTTCAGTTAAATGTCTGTGGCATATCAACCACCTAAGCCTGTCTCAACTCGAGACAGTTTCAACGTAGGCCTACTGAAATGTTAGCATCACACGTCATGACTGCTTTCCAAGCTTCTTGTTTCCACTTATCATTCTTACAATTGGATATGTAATTCCAGAAGGTTATAAAAGGGCGTGTGCGGATAACAAAAGTAATTGCTACTTCTCAAAACGCACATACTGTGCTGTACAGACAGTGCGCTTTTGAATACCACAATTACTCAATGTTGAGGAAGCTACCCTGAAAATATAGTTTACCAAGCTACCAATTACTTCACACTGGAAGAAGTTAAGCTACACTGAAGCAATCCTTAAGACAAATATAGTTTACTTACCTAAAGTTACTTTGAAAAAGTAGTTCACTACCTTCACTACGATCACATATGCATCTGAAATGTTGTTTACCCCAAATTGCAAGAACAGATTACTCTGGAGTCAGATGTGTAATAAGCCTGTTAAACACAAAAAGTGAGAATAAGGCACATGAAATTAGGCAGTGCTGATGCAGAAAAATAAATTAAATTCTTGCCTACTTTAAAAAAAAAAGTAGTGTGTAATTCCAGTAGGTAGCTACACCACTACATTGCAAAACAAGTAATTAACTACTGAAAATGTTTGAATTGAGTTCAACTACCACCAAGCTACTAAAAAAATGTAATTAAATTACTAGTTGAACTACATGTAGTTCACTACTCCCCAACACAGCAATTACTACACAGAAAAAGACATGAGGCACCTTTTCAGATTTGGTGACCAAGTTCTGAGACTTCTACTTTCAATAAACCTCTGCTGTTCATAAAACTGATCATTAAGCGTGTTCTTAATCCCTTTCCATTCTAGGTTATTGCTATAGCGATGGATGTCTTCACTGACGTTGATATTTTGAAGGAGATTGTCAATGCGACTACTAGGGGAGTGATGGTCTACATACTTCTTGATGACTTCCAATTCAAAAGCTTTCTGAATATGGCTAAGAGCGCAGGTGTCCAAATCCAATATCTAAAGGTAAGGAATTCAATTTGAAATACTTTGCAAAATGCCTAGTGGTTAGAGAGTTCGGCCAGTAACCGAATGGTTGCTAGAACGAATCCCCGAGCTGACAAGGTAAAAATCCGTCGCTCTGCATCCTGAACAAGGTAGTTAACCCACTGTTCCTAGGCAGTCTTTCTAAACGAGAATTTGTTCTTTAACTGACTAAAACATTTATACAAAATAACAAAAACTTTTGCTTTGTCCAATGAAATACCACAATTTTCTACACATCATGTGTGTATAAAAAAATAGGAAGACCTTCCTAATATTGAGTTGCACACCCTTTTGCCCTCAGAACAGCCTTAGTCAGGGCATGGCCTCTACAAGGTGTCGAAAGTATACCACAGGGATGCTGGCCCATGGTGACTCCAATGCTTCCCACAGTTAAAGTCAAGTTGGCTGGATGTCCTTTGGGTGGTGGACCATTCTTGATACGCATGGGAAGCGGTTGCGCTTAAAACAATCCAGCAGCGTTGCAGTTCTTGACACGCTTAAACCGGTGCGCCTGGCAACTACTACCATACCCTTTTCAAAGGAACTTAAATCATTTGTCTTGCCTGTTCATCCTCTGAATGGCACATACACAATCAATGTCTCAATTGTCCCAAAGCTTAAAAATCCTTCTTTAACCTGTCTCCTCCCCTTCATCTACACTGATTGAAGTGGATTTAACAAGCGGCATCAATAAGAGATCATAGCTTTAACTTGGATTCACCTTGTCAGTCTATGTCATGGAAAGGGCAGGTGTTCCTAATGTTTTGTACACTCAGTGTATATTCACAAATGAACTGTAAGAGCTTAAAGTCCTTATTAAATTGTATTTATTTTATTTATTTAACCTTTATTTTATCAGGGCGTCATACTGAGACAAACTATTGTCAGGAGTATTCGCGGATTAGCAATGACATTTGCTCCACACACTTGGTGGAAATGCAGTAGTCATTTACCGGTGTGTCTATTTCCCTTGAAGCATCATCAGTGCATTAACATGCTGGATGTCATCAGCGGGTTTATTTCATGAGGTTTATAGCACAGTGCCAGGCTTGTTCCTGTTACAAAGTGTCTTTACCCTTTGTCTCAATTGGATAGATCTATAACTTGTTTTTCAGCAAAAAACAAAGTTTCCCAATGAACGGTGAAATGTCTTTGTTGTCTTGCTGTAACTCTTAATCATTCCAAACCAATTTTCTGGTTGGCCTCCTGTCAATGGTTTTGGGGGTGGTTGTCAAGTTTGATAAGGTTAGAGTTGTAGTAGTGTGTGTGTGTGTGTGTGTGTGTGTGTGCGCGTGTGTGTGTGTGTGTGTGTGTGTGTGTGTGTGTGTGTGTGTGTGTGTGTGTGTGTGTGTGTGTGTGTGTGTGTGTGTGTGTGTGTGTGTGTGTGTGTGTGTGTGTGTGTGTGTGTGTGTGTGTGTGTGTGTGTGTGTGTGAAAAATAAATGGTGAGAGATTTTATCTCAGTTCTTCTGTCTTGTTCAGAACTTGCGAGTTCGGACAGTGAAAGGACAGCAGTACATGTGTCGATCTGGAGCAAAGTTCCATGGATCTTTGGAGCAGAGGTTTCTATTGGTGGACTGCAACACAGTGTTGTACGGTACATACAGGTATGTCTAAGGTATGGCTAACCAACAATGTCCCCTCTATTGCATTTAAAACTTCAAATGTTCCCAAACTCGTCCTTATATTTGTTAAATACAGTATATTAAATAGAATATTATACAGTGCCTTGCGAAAGTATTCGGCCCCCTTGAACTTTGCGACCTTTTGCCACATTTCAGGCTTCAAACATAAAGATATAAAACTGTATTTTTTTGTGAAGAATCAACAACAAGTGGGACACAATCATGAAGTGGAACGACATTTATTGGATATTTCAAACTTTTTTAACAAATCAAAAACTGAAAAATTGGGCGTGCAAAATTATTCAGCCCCCTTAAGTTAATACTTTGTAGCGCCACCTTTTGCTGCGACTACAGCTGTAAGTCGCTTGGGTTATGTCTCTATCAGTTTTGCACATCGAGAGACTGACATTTTTTCCCATTCTATGGACGGCCCCCCTCTGTCCCAGTCCACTGGGGCCACGTGTTTCCCACTCACCTTCACCCCCTTCTTCTTGCCCAGGCTCATTCCACTGCCATCTACCTGGTCTCTGAGCCTACTTGAGCCCTCCTGGAAACACCACCCAACCACAAAAACTATACAGTATTTGTAAGTACTTTTCATATAGTTATTATATAGTTATTAATAAACATTTATATTTAATTAATTAATTAATGTATATATATATATATATATATATATATATATATATATATATACATTTTAATATAACAAATAGATTACAGTTAAATGAACAATGCATTTGTTACACCATATTAAAACAAAAGGAATGGAAAAGGATTTATTTTTTTTATACCATTTTCTTTTTCAGATTATGGAATAGTGATGTTTTTTTTAAAGTTTCTTCAATTCAGTTACCATTCATGGGTAAAAAGAAACAACAACAACGTTGTGTCCAAATCCAAAACCCCATACTGGGATTTACAGATCTAAAAAATATAAAAGAGCTAGAGATGTTACCTCGACAACGAGATCCTCTGAGTCATGCGTTCCTTTTATACGCATTTGTGAGTTTAGACCTGAGATTTAAGTGCCTTCATTTGAAACCAGAGCTATGCTCGCACATTTATTTTATGGACAATTGGCACAATGGTGATGGATTGGAAAATTCTCTCACCACACCCATGAGCACTCCTGTTGGACACTGGTATCCACTGACAACTGGTATAGACTGAAACACTTCTGCTTTCACCCCGCTGGCTATTAACATGCACGATTCAATATCCCCCTTTGTGTCAATGCAAAGGGAGGTGGAGACAAAAACACACAGCTCAGCTATGTTTGTGCCTCCAATCATGACATTCAGGCAGTTTCTAGAAAGATGCATTTAGTTCAAAAGTACTGAGAAACATTAATATATTTATCAGGCATTACAATAGATGTTGTAACTCAAACTTGTTGCTGATATAAACTCTTTTATGGTAAATAACTAAACTAGATTTGATATGGCTTCACAAAACCATTAAATCAAGACTGGGACCAAATATGCTCTCTTTTCTATAATATATTTTTTTTCTATAGTGAGATTAGTTTATATTTAGATTAACTTGTGCAACATTGGCATAGATTGAATTTAGTGCTCATGCAAGACACTGTAACAACTTGATAACAACTTTATTACAATATTATTATGAACAACTATACAACTATATTATATCATAAAATACTTTTCACTGAAATACCTAATAAGATTTAAAAAAAATAATAATAATATAGACTGCAATACAGTATATAGCCTAGCTATAGCCTACTTATAAATACCTAGTGCATTTTACCTGCTTGATGTGTAGAATTCCGGTCACTTAACTTTTGAAAGAATAGCCTATTTGTTGCCACATAGGGCCTAAATGATGTTCGTCACTAGCTTCTATGAGAAGGGTTCTATTCCAGCCCGGGGGGGGGACAGGATGATCACATCAGTGACTGAACCCACTCAGGTGACGCACCCCTCCCAGGGACGGTATGAGAGAGCCCCAGTAAGCCAGTGACTCAGCCCCTGTAATAGGGTTAAAGGCAGAGAATCCCAGTGGAAAGAGGGGAACCGGCCAGGCAGAGACAGCAAGGGCGGTTCGTTGCTCCAGAGCCTTTCCGTTCACCTTCCCACTCCTGGGCCAGACTACACTCAATCATATGACCCACTGAAGAGATGAGTCTTCAGTAAAGACTTAAAGGTTGAGAGCGAGTTTGCATCTCTGACATGGGTAGGCAGACCGTTCCATAAAAATGGAGCTCTATAGGAGAAAGCCCTGCCTCCAGCTGTTTGTTTAGAAATTATAGGGACAATTAGGAGGCCTGTGTCTTGTGACCGTAGCGTACGTGTAGGTATGTACGGCAGGACCAAATCAGAGAGATAGGTAGGAGCAAGCCCATGTAATGCTTTGTAGGTTAGCACTAAAACCTTGAAATCAGCCCTTGCTTTGACAGGAAGCCAGTGTAGGGAGGCTAGCACTGGAGTAATATGATCAAATTTTTTGGTTCTAGTCAGGATTCTAGCAGCTGTATTTAGCACTAACTGAAGTTTATTTAGTGCTTTATCCGGGTAGCCGGAAAGTATAGCATTGCAGTAGTCTAACCTAGAAGTGACAAAAGCATGGATTAATTTTTCTGCATCATTTTTGGACAGAAAGTTTCTGATTTTTGCAATGTTACGTAGATGGAAAAAAGCTGTCCTTGAAATGGTCTTGATATGTTCTTCAAAAGAGAGATCAGGGTCCAGAGTAACGCCGAGGTCCTTCACAGTTTTATTTGAGACGACTGTACAACCATTAAGATTAATTGTCAGATTCAACAGAAGATCTCTTTGTTTCTTGGGACCTAGAACAAGCATCTCTGTTTTGTCCGAGTTTAAAAGTAGAACGTTTGCAGCCATCCACTTCCTTATGTCTGAAACACATGCTTCTAGCGAGGGCAATTTTGGGGCTTCACCATGTTTCATTGAAATGTACAGCTGTGTGTCATCCGCATAGCAGTGAAAGTTAACATTATGTTTTCGAAAGACATCCCCAAGAGGTAAAATATATAGTGAAAACAATAGTGGTCCTAAAACGGAACCTTGAGGAACACCGAAATTTACATTTGATTTGTCAGAGGACAAACCATTCACAGAGACAAACTGATATCTTTGCGACAGATAAGATCTAAACCAGGCCAGAACTTGTCCGTGTAGACCAATTTGGGTTTCCAATCTCCCCAAAAGAATGTGGTGATCGATGGTATCAAAAGCAGCACTAAGGTCTAGGAGCACGAGGACAGATGCAGAGCCTCGGTCTGATGCCATTAAAAGGTCATTTACCACCTTCACAAGTGCAGTCTCAGTGCTATGATGGGGTCTAAAACCAGACTGAAGCATTTCGTATACATTGTTTGTCTTCAGGAAGGCAGTGAGTTGCTGTGCAACAGCCTTTTCTAAAAATTTTGAGAGGAATGGAAGATTCGATATAGGCCAATAGTTTTTTATATTTTCTGGGTCAAGGTTTGGCTTTTTCAAGAGAGGTTTTATTACTGCCACTTTTAGTGAGTTTGGTACACATCCGGTGGATAGAGAGCCGTTTATTATGTTCAACATAGGAGGGCCAAGCACAGGAAGCAGCTCTTTCAGTAGTTTAGTTGGAATAGGGTCCAGTATGCAGCTTGAAGGTTTAGAAGCCATGATTATTTTCATCATTGTGTCAAGAGATATAGTACTAAAACACTTGAGCGTCTCTCTTGATCCTAGGTCCTGGCAGAGTTGTGCAGACTCAGGACAACTGAGCTTTGAAGGAATACACAGATTTAAAGAGGAGTCCGTAATTTGCTTTATAATAATCATGATCTTTTCCTCAAAGAAGTTCATGAATTTATCACTGCTAAAGTGAAAGCCATCCTCTCTTGGGGAATGCTTCTTTTTAGTTAGCTTTGCGACAGTATCAAAAAGGAATTTCGGATTGTTCTTATTTTCCTCAATTAAGTTAGAAAAATAGGATGATCGAGCAGCAGTAAGGGCTCTTCGGTACTGCACGGTACTGTCTTTCCAAGCTAGTCGGAAGACTTCCAGTTTGGTGTGGCGCCATTTCCGTTCCAATTTTCTGGAACGAGCTCGGGTATTTTCTGTGTACCAGGGAGCTAGTTTCTTATGAGAAATGTTTTTAGTTTTTAGGGTTGCAACTGCATCTAGGGTATTGCGCAAGGTTAAATTGAGTTCCTCAGTTAGTAACAATAAGGTATTCCCCTCGACCACGCCCACAAATTGGGGAAAACCAACATGGTTTCCTATTGACCCCCATTGTAAAAGAGGCAACATCCCCCCCAAAAAAACAAATGCACTGTCATGTTAACAAGCAACATATCCCAAAAACAGGACATGTCAAAGTAAAATGGACAGTATGGAATGGACAATCACAACTGTCATCCTGGAGTTTCACCCCATTGTCATGATCAGAGGTTTCAAGATTGTATGCGTAAATTGTCCGGACCAGACGTCTTTTTATGGTGTTTTACAAACGGTAGCCTTACTACATAGATTAGTGTACATAAAATGTGATTTCTGGCAACTCTGTAGGCTACACCTCAGTAAGCTTGGACGGATGCCTATGCCTTTTGGACGTTTTTTTTGGTGCAGTCCGGACCGACCTTGATTTCCACATCCACGGACATTGGTTTTTGGTCCGGTCTGGACCAAATCTGAACCAATCATAGGCGTCTATGTTTGGTTCCGATTTGGTGCGGTCCAGACCGACCTTGATTTCAATGTCTACGGATATAGATTTTTGGTCCGGTCCAGACCAAATCTGGTCCAATCATAGACGTCTATGTTTGCTTCAGATTTTGTCCAGTCTGGACCGGCCCAAGCTCCGAGTGGCACAGCGGTCTAAGGCACTGCATCTCAGTGCTTGAGGCGTCACTACCGACACCGTGGTTCGAATCCAGGCTGTATCACAACTGACCGTGATTGGGAGTCCCATAGGGCAGCGCACAAATGGCCCAGCGCTGTCCAGGTTTGGTCTGTCCAGGTCTGTCCAGGTAGGCCGTCGTTGTAAATAAGAATTTTTCTTAACGGACTTGCCTAGTTAAATAAAGGTTAAATAAAATATAAACTAAATATTTTGAACTTTCATTCAAAACCAAAATTGAGGCTGATTTCAACATCGGGAAAATACATATTTTCAATGTCTGGAAAATAAATATTTTCGACATCTGGAAAATGTGTATTGTCAACTTTCATTCAGAACAGAAAATACGTATTTTTTCAACGTCCGCAAAAGATGCCTTTCAATGTCCTGGAAAATATGTATTTTAAATGTACAGAAAATATGTATTTTCACCTCTCATTAAGAACCTAAATTAAACCAAACCTTAACGTCTGGAAAATACATATTTTGCACATCTTTTCAACGTAATTATGCTTAGTTGGGACTATTCTAGTTTTTTTGGGGTGGGGGGGTCTCTTCGTAACATATTGTACGTTTTTCAAATTCGTAACATATCATACTAAATGGATGATGGACATCCACAAATTATTACATACCATACGAAATGTAACATTTCATACTAAAGGGAGTGTCCCGGATTCATGTTCAGAGTAATAAGAAATGCTCGGAGGCTAGGTTGTAGCTACGGTAGATAGTGTCCTTCGCCCCCACTTGCGGGGCACGGGTTTCTTCAGAACCCAGCAGGCCTCCCGCCTGCTGGGTTCTGAAGGGGCGGGGCGACTGGTAGACAGTATCTTTCACAGTGCCTGTTGGGCACTGTTTAAAAAATAAAAATACATTTAAGGGGTGGATCAGCTTAATATTGCGTATGATTTTTAAGTAATTCATTTGCATTTTATTGCATGACATAAGTATTTGATACATCAGAAATACCAAATATTCATATTTGGTACAGAAACCTTTGTTTGTAATACAAAGATTATACGTTTCCTGTAGTTCTTGACCAGGTTTGCACACACTGCAGCAGGGATTTTGGCCCACTCCTCCATACAGACCTTCTCCAGATCCTTCAGGTTTCGGGGCTGTCACTGGGCAATACGGACTTTCAGCTCTCTCCAAAGATTTTCTATTGGGTTCAGGTCTGGAGACTGGCTAGGCCAGAACTGTTTTTGGACCTGTGACCAAAAACGAGCTACATATGGACAATGCCAAAATAAAGGATCTAATGACTATGCCTCCTCACAGCAAAATCTGCAGAGCTGGGAAGATTGTATATATATATATATATATATATATATATATATATATAACATTCTATTGGTTGCAAGAATTTTGTATAGTAATTTAAATTGAAAACTTCGAAGTTTTGAAACCGGCGTTGTTTTGAGTATCAATTCATAAACCATTGTGCCATGGAATGGGTACATCAAAAATCTCTTCCCAACTATTTTGCAATTTATATGGCACAGCTGTCAGTTTTTTGGTCCTTAAATGAAACGGGTATATGTTTTTATTTATCACACTTTTCTTAAACCATTTAGGTTCTTTAATACAGGGCCAACATACAAGTTCCTTACTTTTTTCTCCTTCTACTTGCCTCTTTCATTTTTTGTGGTAATGCTGCAATTAATTGGTTGTAATTTTGGGTAGAGCAGACATTTACATATGTTGTGTTTGCTGCATGTGTGACATAACTCCACCAGTCCTATTTATAATATCATTCACTAAAAGTATACCTTTGTTTTAATTTTTTTTTTTTATCAATTAGTATATTTGAGTTTAACCACAATATTTGTTGTATTATTTGTTCTGTCTTTTCAGGTGGATTAAACTGAAATTGCAACCAACTTTCTAAGGCTTGTTTAAAAAATAATTATATTTTTGAGATTATTTCCTTTTCAAACCACCGAAAGTGAGCAGGTGTAAATCTGAATAAAGGGGAAAAGGCCATTCTTGAACATAGGATGAGACATTCCTACCAATTTACTAGAGAACCAGTCTGGATTTAAGTATAACTTTTTTTTTTATAACTGATGCCTTTAATGAGAGGTCTAATGCTTTAATATTTAATCATTTCTGCCTTCTGAATTCATATTCGTTATCTAAATAGGCTCTTTTAATTTTGTCTGGTTTGCCGTTCCAAATGAAATTGAATATATTTTGTTCATATAATTTAAAAAGCAGGTCACTAGCTGTAGGCAAAACCATAAGCAAATAGGTCAACTGTGATACGACTAAAGAGTTAATCAGGGTGATTTTTCCACAAATAGACAGATATTTTCCTTTCCATGGTATGTATTTTTGCTAACTTTCTATAATAAAAATGTATTGGAGTGAGATCATTTCTTTCTTTTGGGATTTGTATACCGAGTATGTCCACATCTCCGTCAGACCATTTACTTGGTAAACTACACGGTAATGTAAAATGTGCATTTTTTAGTGATCCAGTACGTAATATAGTATACTTATCATAACTTGGTTTTAATACAGAGAGGATAGCAAAAGTATCTAGATCCTCTCTGAGGCCGTGGAGAGATTCTAATTGTGGTTTTAAAACAAAACATAAATCATCAGCGTACAATGACACTTCAGTTTTTAAACCACGGATTTCTAATCCCTTAATATTATTGTTTGATCTCATTTTAACAGCTAACATTTCGAATAAATAGATATGCCGATAGTGGACAACCTTGTTTTACTCCTCTAGATAGTTTAAACCTTTCTGAGATGTAGCCATTAATTACTATTTTACATCTACATAACTTTAACCCATTTTATAAGAGATTCCCCAAAATTTAAATATTTTAGACATTTATATATAAACTCCAGCCGTACTTTATCAAAAGCCTTTTCAAAATCAGCTATGAAAACCAGGCCTGGTGTCCCCGATATTTCATAGTATTCTATTGTTTCCAGTACTTGTCTTATATTATCTCCAATGTATCGTCCGTGTAAAACACCTGTCTGATTAGGATTAATAATATCTAACAACACTTTTTTAAATTCTATGCGCCAAGCATTTTGCTAGTATTTCTGCATCACAACACTGAAGTGTAAGAGTCTAGATTTTTTTTTACATGGACTGGATCTTTATATATACCACTTGGGTCCTGTTTCAGTAATAATGATATCAGACCTTCTTGTTGTGTGTCTGATAATCTACCATTTATATGAGTGGTTAAAACATGCTAATAATGGTCCTCTGAGTATATCATAAAAATTGTTGTATACTTCCACTGGTACTGTATGCCATCCAGCCCTGGATTTTTCCCAGCCTTAAAGGCTTTAATTGCATCAAGATGTTCCTCCTCTGTAATTTGGCCTTCACATGAGTCTTTCTGTACAGATGTTAGTTTTCCATTATTATTAGGAAAAAAATGTTTCAGTTAGTGGAGATGGAGGAGACTGAAAGGAAAACATATTCTTTAAGTACTTCCTCTTTCAAAATGTAATTTGGTGAATCATGCATGATTCCATAATTTGTAACAAGTTTCAATACATTTGTTTTGGTAGCATTTCTATATTGAAGATTGAAAAATAATTTGGTGCACTAATTCCAATATATCAATGACTTTCAACCTTCGTCTCTCACGAGCCCGTACGGGAGTTGTAGCGATGAGACAAGATAGTAGCTACTACAACAATTGGATACTACGAAATTGGGGAGAAAAAGGGGTAAAAATCCAAAAAAATAAATAAAAAAATAAAAATATATAAAAAATAATCTCCCACAATAATAATAGAGTCTAGTGTTGCTTGTAGAGTTGATAAATTCTTATAAATATTTTCAAAGAAACTTGGATCATCATTATTTGGACGGTATAGGTCATGGGTGTCAAACTCTGGCCCGTGGGCCAAATTTGGCCCGCGGGGTAATTATATTTGGCCCGCGAGACAATACCAAATTACTACTAGAGCTGGCCCGCCGGTATTATTCAGCGCATTCACCACTAATACTACGAATCCCATAATGCTCTGCTGTTTTCGCGTGCCAATCAGGACAGGACCCAGAAAAGCTCTCTCCTCTGTGACAGTAGTCATAGCAACATAGACGCTACAACTGTCAGCGAGCTAACCCTTCCCAAAAATGGCGAAAAGAAAGGCAGAAAACAGGAGCTTTCTGGACAAGTGGGAGGCAGAATATCTGTTTACATATGTAAAAGACAAACCTGTTTGTCTTGTTTGTGGAGTCAACGTGGCTGTAAGTAAGGAGTACAACATTAGACGACACTATGAAACGAAACACCATGACAAATACAAGGACCTGGACATGACTCAAAGGAGCCAGAAAGTAGAGGAGATGAAAAGAAGTTTGGTTTCCCAACAGAATATGTTTAAAAAAGCCACATCACAAAGCGAGGCTGCTGTAAAGGCTAGTTATATAGTGGCAGCAGAGATCGCAAAATCAACCCGGCCCTTTAATGAGGGAGAGTTCATGAAAAAGTGCATGATGAAGGTTTGTGACCTCGTATGCCCAGAGAAAAAACAAGCATTTTCAAACGTGAGCCTGAGCAGGAACACAGTAGCTGATCGCACATGTGATCTTGCCACCAATCTGTATGACCAGCTGATGGAAAAGGGAAAAGATTTTGTTGCGTTCTCCCTCGCTGTGGATGAGAGCTGCGACGGCATCTGATACTGCTCAGCTGTCAGTCTTCATCCGTGGAGTGGACTCAAATCTGTGTGTTACGGAGGAGCTATTAGGATTCAAATCAATGCATGGCACAACCACAGGAAAGGAAATCTTTGAGGAGGTTTCCAAATGTGTAACTGAAATAAAGCTGCCGTGGGATAAACTCGTTGGATTAACGACAGATGGTGCGCCAGCGATGTGCGGTAAAAAGAGTGGACTGGTGGGCATGGTTCGGGAGAAGATGCGGGAAGAGAACTGTGCAGGTGAGCTAACTGTTTACCACTGCATCATACATCAGGAAGCACTGTGTGCCAAAGCCCTAAAGATGGAACATGTTATGACCACAATAACACAGGTAGTTAACTTTATAAGAGCCAAAGGTCTAAATCACCGCCAGTTTAAATCTTTTCTGGAGGAGTGTGGTTCGGAATACGCAGACGTGCCGTATCACACAGAGGTGAGATGGCTAAGCAGAGGAAAAGTACTGAACAGATGTTTCGAGCTGCGTGAGGAAATATGTCAATTCCTGGAAACCAAAGGGAAGGATACAGCAGAGCTCCGGGAGCAAAAGTTCCTGTGTGAGCTGGCCTTTCTCTGTGACATCTCGAGCCATCTCGATGCGCTGAACCTGCAGCTTCAGGGGCGGGGGCGCATCATCACAGACACGTACGCTGCAGTGAGGGCCTTCAAAACTAAACTGTGCCTGTGGGAGAATCAGATGCTGCAAGGAAACCCTTGCCATTTTCCCTGCTGCCAATCCATAAAAGCGCAGATCTCTACCGCCGTGTTCCCATGCGCACAGTTTGCTGAAAAACTCAGTGTTCTCGCCGCTGAGTTTAGCCGGCGATTTGCCGACTTCGATGCCCAGAAATGCAAGTTTGAACTGCTTAGTAATCCCTTCGCAGTTGATGTGGAAAATGCACCAACCAACATCCAAATGGAGCTGATTGAACTCCAGTGCAATGACACGCTGAAGTCAAAGTATGATGCTGTGGGCGCCGCACAGTTTCCACAGTTCATCCCTGACACAATGCCTCAGCTCCGCACCCAAGCTGCTCAGATGCTCTCCATGTTCGGCAGCACTTATCTATGCGAGCAACTTTTCTCCTCGATGAAGATGACCAAAACAACTCACAGGAGACGTCTGACTGATGAACATCTTCGCTCAATACTGAGGATTTCTTCAGCTCAGCTTGAGCCCAGACATTGATGAACTAGCATCCAAGAAGAGATGCCAGGTATCTGGCTTGGGCACATCAGATTAGACCAGTGTGCAATAATTAACGTTTTCTTTATGCACTTTTTCTTGCTACAAGGCATGGGCTTGAATGGTTGATTGATTTATTATCATTTTATTTGTAAAATTATTATCCAGTGGAAAAAGTTTATTTTGGTATTTAAATCAGAAGGCTGCAAATAGAAAAGAGGCATACAATTTTTATTTAAATTTTATTTATTTAATAAATGAATGCCATTGATGTGTTTTTTCATTTGAAATTCGATTTTGCATGTCTCCACTATTAAATTATATATTGTATGGTAATAAGCGATGCTTGTTCCATATTCAATGTTAAAGCAAAACTTGTTTGGGTCCATATTAAAAGGTTAATTTGTTCAATGTTGGCCTGTGACTTTGTTCAGGTTTTACATTTTGGCCCACTGGGTATTTGAGTTTGACACCCCTGGTATAGGTTAATAAGCCATGTTCCAATAACATATAAAAAATAATCCATCTACCTTGATGACCTGTTTGGACAATTTGCACATTTGGATCAAAATTACTGTTAATTAAAACCACCATCCCTTTTGATTTTCTTTGCCCATGGGAGAAATATATTTCACCCCACAGTCCTTTTTACACAAAACATCATCTAAATTTTTTTATGAGTTTCCTGTAAACAATAGATATTATATTCCTTCTCTTTTAGCCAGGTAAATACTGATCGTATTTTCTTATTATCTGCTAGGCCATAACAATTGTAACTGGCTATACTTATTTCACCACTTACCATAATGAGACACAACTTTCAATTCTATTTATCAAAATATATGTTTGTAAACGTACCATTAAAAAGTAACATGATGATTGAGTGTCTATTTAGCTGTACCATGATATTTGCATTGATACTAAGTAAACCTCCAATTTGTCCCCACTATTCCACCTGCTAAAAGCCCTCCCCACCCCGAGTTGGGTTGTCATCCCGATGCCCGGCAGACCACCCCCGACCCCCCGTATCCCATAGACCTGGAAAGACTGGGATCCATCCTTCGAAAAGAGCACACAGTGCCATTTACAGAATAGAAGTAGATCAACCGCCAGTTGCATTTCAATTGTTGGGCACTGTTTTACCGCAGTTCTGTTAATGACAGTGAGGGCAGGTGTTCGACATTCAGGAGCGAAGATCACCTACCGGTGTCGCCCCGCGTACTGCTAGCTAACAAGGAGGACTCCAGGAGGCAGGGGTGAAAAACTTTTATGACCCTTTTGACCCACATTCAGAACAGTCACACAAGCATGAGGACAAAAGACAGTGCAGTATGAAGATAGCCAGAAACTGCTTCTCCAATAGACATTTTCCCTTCTCTCATTGACTTCTCAAACCCCGGCCTGGTCTGCTTCGCAAGCGTTCCCAGAAGTCTTGCGATGTTGCGCCTCTGGGTTTAGAAACTCTGTGATGAAGATGCCATGCTGTTTTGAACAGTCAAAATCAAGTTTTTCACGAAATTGGATGATATTTGAAGGAAACCAGATCAAAGTATGATGACCAATGACTTTTGCTGCTACATTGATAAAGTTTGATCATAAAGTTACTGGTCCCCTCCCCCCATGTCAACACATGTATTCATTATTAAGAAGAAATGGTGACATCACCTTAACTCTCATTTCAGTACACCAATGGTAACATGATATTCTCTTACCTAATTAAAATAAGTAATGCCTTGTAACCAACGATGGAGAAGCCGTGTTTGCAGAGGAGCATGGTTTATATAGCTAGATAGCTACTCTACTGGTGCCAAAGTATGACTGTAGGGTTTCAGCAAATATTATTAAAAGTGTACCCTATTCATCTATGGCACAGATACTTATATACTGAACAAAAATATAAACGCAACGTGCAACGATTTCAACAATTTTACTGAACTACAATTCATATGAGGAATTCAGTCAATTGAGATGAATTCGTAAGGCCTTAATCTATGGATTTCACATGACTGGGCAGGGGCGCAGCCATTGGTGGGCCTGGGAGGGCATAGGCCCACCTACTTGGGAGCCAGGCCCAGTCAATCCAATGACCATGCTGTTTAATCAGCTTGTTGATATGCCACACCTGTCAGGTGGATGGATTATCTTGGCAAAGGAGAAATGTTCACTAACAGGGATGCAAACATATTTGTGCAAAAAATTGGAGATAAATAAGCTTTTTGTGTGTATGGAACATTTCTGGGATCTTTTATTCCAGCTCATGAAACATGAGTGTGTCTGGTGTTAGCTAGTTATTGGCTAGCTAGGTCTTCAGTCAGCATAGAACAAAAAGGCTGAGGGTTGTCCAAAACTCTGACGCAGCTGTAAAGTCAAGACATCCGTCAGTGCTGCTGTGAACCGCATCACAAGAGACATGCCAAAAGGGATAATAAAAATGGATATCTCTGAAGCATTTCAGTGTTGTTGCAATTTCCATGTTGTTGCTTTGTGTATCACCAAATTTGCTTGAGATGATTTTACTGCAACACTGCTCAATTCATCCAAGTTGCTTGACATAGGCGTTTCTGTCATGTATTGTCATGTTGTGTCCTGTTCCTGTTCTTTCTCTTCACCCTGTCTCCCTCTGCTGGTCGTATTAGGTTACCTTTTCTTCCCCTCTTTCCCCCAGCTGTTCCTTGTCTTCTCTAACTACCTCGTTCACCCCTTTTCCCACCTGTTCCCTTTTTCCCTCTGATTAGGTCTCTATATCTCTCTCTGTTTCTGCTTCTGTCTTTGTCGGATTCTCGTTTGTGTTACTCATGCCTGAACCAGACTATCGTCGTGTTTGCTGCAACCTTGTCCTGTCCTGTCGGAATCTGCCTGTTCATCTAACCTTGTCCTGTCCTGTCGGAATCTGCCTGTCCATCTGAGCCTACGTGTGTTTCGTCATTAAAGAAACTCTGTTTTGTTAATTCGCTTTTGGGTCCTCATTCACGCACCTGACAGTTTCAAAAGAGCTGTCAGTCAAGGGGAGCTCATGAATATAGCCCCCCCAACTCAGCCTGTCTTTTCAAACTTCCTGGTAGTTAGCCTTGAGATAAAAAAGTACTTTTCAGAATGACTGTTCAGGACCTTACCTTATCCCTCAAATCCTTAAACTGAGACCAAAAAGCAACAAAAAATAGCTTATTTTGACTTTGTGGCTGTGAAAGCTAGTGGAAACCCTAAATGGTAAGCACTTTATAGTCAATAATCAGCAATCCTTAAGTATTCAAACAGAGGTGAATAAAACGTAATAAAGAGTTGGCTTCTTTTGCGCAGGACTACAATTTGATCCCAGAGAACATGCCCTGTTTGTAGGCTTTCTAGGGTGGGGTTTCAAGAGAGCTCTGAATAGTGATTGCCGGTTTGCCTTGCGTCGTACTAGTCGAGTAGACGCCGACTCCGCACGGAGGAATTGCCTAGACTGCATGGTGCAAAACCATTTAATATATTTACTTATTTTTAGGGACCGGCTGTATGATTAAGCTACAATCTTCAATGAGTAAGCATATCCCAGTAAGTGTCAATTTTCATATAGCAATATTTTGTTACATTATAGCTACTCGTGTTGTAATTCTGTATAAACTGGTCTTCCAATTTTTCAAATATTAAATCTCGGGCCTCTTCGAAACATGCTTTGTTGTCTTTGTCAAATTGATACATGTGAGTTTTTCCTGTGATTAACGGTATGTTAAAGGTGTATGCGAAATTAAATAGGCTTTGCCGTTAGATTGACATTTTATTCGAGTTAAACGAGGTGGTGGGTTGCCTTTGGAGCGCCTTTGAGAAGCATTTTCGACGTAGCTATTACCATCGTATAAAATGTACGCATTTTTCTTATGAACTTGTCAGCAATATCATTGACAGTTTCTATAATTATTCTTACCTTAATTAACTGTAGTTTACTTAAACGAGGCGCTAAATATCTCACTATTCAAAATGTTGTTTCTCTATCTCAATGGACATGTACAAGTGCTCGGCTATGAGGCCTCTATACGGGTGATGGCGCCGAGTCTGCCTTCACAAAGGACAGTTTTATAGAAATCCTCTTTCATCATACTTATGTACATTTCGGTTTGTTTGGGTTTTGTCGTTGGACGACGTCTAGGTTTGACGTCATTGTATTGTCTCTTAATTAAAGTTCCAATTTGGCACTAATGTTCAGAACAAAACATTATTTTCCAGCCGGAAAATGTCGGATTAACTATCCATACTTCAAGCTTCTTAGACAGTATTTGGAGCATCAGCCAGAGAAAAACATATACAATGCTAAGGGAATTATACATGGCTTGTGTCAAAAATAGCTTTGCTGAAATTCTAACAAATCTTTCCTTCTGTCAACGAGGCATATAGTAGGCCAAATATGTAGATATATTACTGCTTTTTGTATGCAATTATAAAGAAAAATAATATGTAGAAAGTTAAGCTGCGACCTTAGTAAGCTACATCCATCCTTCACACATTGGCAGTCGTGTTAGACCCATAAAATTAGACCTATGGTTAGACCAGATCTGGACTGAAAGAGAGCAGCAATTATGTGTTTCCGTAACATTTTCTTTTTCAGTTGTTTTAGCCATTTCCCCCTTGAGTTTAGAGGCCTTGTAGCTTACTCTGTCCTCCTCCCACTCTTGTCTCTTGCAGCAGTTCTGTGGTGTTCTGGGTCACACATTTATGGAGTTTCTGAAGGGCAGTGGGGACTACTGCCAGGCACAGCACGCAGCTGCCTATGCAGACGAGTGAACAGCAGAACTCACCTCCTCTCCAAACACATTGGACTCACAGGAGGAGGATCTGAAACGTTGGCAGGATCAGGACACCTCCTAACCTACCAGCAGAACGAGCCTGGATGGGGTAACTCTACCTGCTGCACACTGCCCTCGTTGGCTTCTGCCTGGTCAGAATCAAGGGGGTTTGTTTCCCAAAGGAGAAGGGCTTTGATTTTGGTTGTCCACACCCTTTTTTCTGCCAAATCTGACCTCCTTTCGCCCCATAGCCTTCTTTATCCCACTGGTCACGGTTGCGGGAGTATAGTTTGACATTTTGTTGATATTCCTTCTCCCTCTAAATAAGTGTTTTCGTTAAGATTGTTTTGTGGAAGATCTCATTTTTTCGTCTGTCACCATGGCGCGTATGAACCGACCTGCCCCTGTGGAGATCACCTACAAAAACATGAGGTTCCTCATTACCCACAATCCAACCAATGCCACTTTGAATAAATTCATTGAGGTGAGCCCTCACATCATTAACACAGTGACGATATCAGAAATTAATTTTGTTATAAAACGTAATGAATATGAATGTTCTGGATTCTCATAGGTAGTCCCTCTCTTCCATAGTATAAAGGGTCTGCTTAGAAAATATAAATGTTTTCCCTGTGTAGTATGTCAAATGTACAATGGAATATGTTGCAGACCCTACATTATTCATCTCATATGCATACGTATATACTGTACTCTATATCATCGACTGTATCCTTATGTAATACATGTATCACTAGCCACTTTAACTATGCCACTTTGTTTACATACTCATCTCATATGTATATACTGTACTCGATACCATCTACTGTATCTTGCCTATGCTGCTCTGTACCATCACTCATTCATATATCCTTATGTACATATTCTTTATCCCCTTACACTGTGTATAAGACAGTAGTTTTGGAATTGTTAGTTAGATTACTTGTTGGTTATTACTGCATTGTCGGAACTAGAAGCACAAGCATTTCGCTACAGTCGCATTAACATCTGCTAACCATGTGTATGTGACAAATAAAATTTGATTTGATTTAAGATCATATGAAAATAAAAGTACATTCTTCTACAGGAACTGAAGAAGTATGGAGTGACCACCGTTGTGAGAGTATGTGAGGCCACCTATGATTCCACCTTGGTGGGGAAAGAGGGAATACAGGTTCTGGTAAGTTTCAACATCACTTTTTACATCTACAATGCAGAACTTATTTACTACCATCTTTGTTTTGGTTTCTGAGAATGAGGGCAGATGAACTAATTTCCCCCTCCTCCACCAATAGGATTGGGCGTTTGATGATGGAGCTCCCCCCTCTAACCAGATTGTTGATGATTGGTTGAACCTCCTGAAGACGAAGTTTAGGGAGGAGCCTGGTTGCTGCATTGCTGTCCACTGTGTAGCTGGCTTGGGGAGGTAAACTAGTGTTCTTATTTCCCCTCTTAGTATAGAAACATTTAGAATCATGTAGCAAGGATTTTTAAACATGTAATAAGTATTTATATTTATATTCATTATATTCATTTATATTCATATTCATTGTGCTAGATTGATGATGCTAGTTCTTTGGTAAGAATGCCAAAAAACAATTAGCCATAATACACAGTATTAAAAAGTCCCATAGTACCCTAACCCGAACGGCCTATTGTCATCTTTTCTTCTGAGTATTTCCAATGTTTTTTTGTGTGTTAAACTCCTAGAGCCCCTGTCATGGTTGCCCTGGCTTTGATTGAATGTGGGATGAAATATGAAGATGCTGTCCAGTTTATCCGGCAGTAAGTCTGATGCAAATACACTTTCATGTAGATCTCTATATACTGTAGCTGCAGCATTTTAAAATGGAGGCTAAAACGCATTGTTTTTTAAATAATCGGACTGAGCTGCAATTGAGAAGTCGAAAGTTGAAATTGCATTATATGTACCTTAACCCTTTAATTACAGTGTAAGTACATTTTAATATTTCATTCAAAAAGGAGGCTAGTCTATAAAACACACTGTTTTGAGTTAATATCACTGACCTGCAATTTAGATTATGTGAAATGACAATGTATTTTCTCTCGTAACAGGAAGCGTCGCGGAGCGTTCAACAGCAAGCAGCTTTTCTACCTGGAGAAGTATCGTCCAAAGATGCGCCTGCGCTTCAAAGACTCCAACGGCCACCGCAACAACTGCTGCATCCAGTAGTAAAGCCAACTAACTCATAGTCCATGCCAACAATGCCCCTATAAAAATACATTCATTTCTTTATCTTATCTACCTGGCAGGCTTGTTTTTTCTTAGTAAATCCATTGTGTTGAAGTATTTCCATTGGAAATTCATTCTCAAATAAGTAAAGTTTTCCCTTCTCAATTAAAAAAGTGTCAAAAAAGAGGTGTCAAAAAAGTGTCAAAAAAGAGGTTTGTTTGTGAACAAGTGACAGTGAGTGAGTGTTCTCTATGTGTGCCCTTGGAATTGGAAAGGAGCACAGCCAGTGAAGTAATTTTGTGAACCTCCAGATGTTGGTTTATACATGTTGAACACATCCCAAGGTTTTAATTGGCAAGGGTGCTTATTACTTTAAAAAATATTATAAAAAGTACTGTAACGATGATTTAACATGAGTAGTTAGGTATCCCTTTAAATTTTATGATTCAGTTCGATACTGAATAGAAAGATGTATGCCTTCCTCCACATGGTTAAAACTTGAAATGCCTTACAATTAAAATGGAACAAAAAGGCAATCGAGTGGGTTTGTCATCCACTACATTAGAAAAGGTGTTTCATTTTTTTTAACTTGGAACAAAAGAATGTTGCCTTTGTCTTGTGCAGGACATCTACACACTTACGTCCTTTCAGTAACTATTTTTAATATGAAATGCTTAATTGTTGCAATATTTGTTTATTGAAAGTCTGGGACCTTTTTATTTTTTTATTTTCTCTTATCAAACCTCGTTGATTAATTACTGCCATGTCCGAAATGTGATTTGTGTTTTTCGCTTTGAAACTGGACTTGCAACGTCTGCGATATTTTGTATGCCTTTTTATTTTGATGTGCGTAACTTAATACTTGGATACTTGATGATTTATGTATTTGAAAATGTGTATTATTAGGTTGGCTATTTATACTATCAATGGATGTGTTTTAGTACCGTGAGCGACAAATTGTAACTGTTCACCAACTTGTGAGAGTACATTAAAATGATACACTGAAAACTTGGTTTTGAATAATATCTTATTGTACTCCCATTAGTGAAGGCCTATAATGCCTTACTTGTTTTACATTGGCCTTGTTTGGTTTAATGGATTGTCCCAGTGGGCTTGTTCTGTCTATAGTACCAGCATTGGCACTAACAAAGAGTCAGATCTGTCTATGGGACTGCTGACTGGAACCGTGGCAGAGAAAGAGGAAGATTACGTACTGTTTCATAGAAGATCATGAGAAACCAATTCAGCTAATGAAAAGGTCATGCCAGAATATCCCCAAAAAACAAGCCGTGCAGAGTCATGGTAGAGTTTCTCCCACTGGAAACTGATAATGTAATTTTAATACATTTAGTGACACATAACGTGTCATAATTAAGATATACTTAACTGCATTTGATTTAAATGAGAAGCGTGGGCTCAATTACAGGTGAGTAATTTATTTATTCAACCCTCCCCTACCCTGTTACATGTCCCTCAAGGCTTACTTAATATCAAGAATCTTCTGCATAGGAAAACTACAGTCTAAAGCACAAAGACAAACAGCATTTTCAGAAAATGAATCAAATCCTTTTGTGGAGATATTTAAATGGCTGTTGGTTATACCCTGGATCTGGTGACAGTCAAGCTTGCTAGTGTCCCCTTGTGGCTATATTTGTACCCACAGGCCATCCAGTCTGTAGAACTCTGCATGCCTCAGAAAATTAGCCGAAAAACACGTTGCTGGATTTTCGTTGTAGTCTTTCATACAAAACATGCAAGACTTTTATCAAAATGTGTTTATTTTCTCTTTTGTACAACCTTTGATGTCACCTCCTCTGACCTTTATAATAAATAAGAATGGCATATACAATTTCTACATATGTCTTCAAACAACACTGCCCTCCTAGTTCTCCCATCACAAAAACAGTCATCATGACAAAGAAAATCCTACATCAGGAAGACGATAAAGTACTGGGGTTGGTGAGTGGATATGCAACAAAGATACTGGTTAACAAATGAAAGTCATTGAACCAACAGTATTCTGGTAATTTGTATGAAAGTTCGGTATTGACACAAATACATAAACATACAGAATTCTGTGAATTAAAAATGGTTGGCACATTGTCGCTTAAAGCACAGTTAGTCTGGTCTGTTTTTGTTTTAACTTGGTTCATATTTAACAAAACACAAAGCCTACTGTACCCAATAAAATCACAATTAGTTTGCCCCAAAAATGTAATGGTCCTTTTATTTTACAGTGCAAAGATGGCAAAAGCAAGAGCTGAGGTTAAGGGGTACTGAAATGTATTTTAGAAGGGTATAACAAAACAATAAAACAAAATATAAACAAACAGTAAAAACACATTAGACAAAGTAATGTTTTTTCCACGGGGTTGGGGGTACATTTTCATCTCATTTCAATTTGAATTAATTCAAATCAGGAAGTTAACTGAAATTCCAATTCTATTCCATTTTCCTGCTTTTCAATGAGAAATATTTTAGAATTATAATTTCAGTTTACTTTCTGAATTGACTGAAATTAAATGGAATTGACCCCAATCCTGATCTTCCGTGGCGCGTTAGTTAGTTCCTCCACTAGTCTCTTAATAGTTTGGCCCCTTGTGGCCCCTCAGTTCAGGGACCCGTTGGGTCTCCGACTCACATCTTATTCCTCATTTGGCCCTTTCATGCCGGAATCTTTTGCCGATATCGGTGACGCCACCATAGGAAGGATGCACTGTGACGACTCGCAGTAGCCGTTGAGGCCAGGACGACCAGGAGGCCCTGGAACGCCGGGAATACCGGGAACGCCGCGTGGCCCTCTCTCGCCGTCGCGGCCGTCTGTGCCATAGGCGGCTCTACCGTGATCACCTGTGGATAGAGTGGTCGGTTGAGATATGTACATGAATGTGGAACTGCTAAATAGCTAGCTAACCATGTTATAGCTGAGCATATAGAGACTTGGCGCATATTGGGTTAGCACAGTGGTTATGACTGTAGCCTTCATTATTATGCTGTGGGCATGTAGCCTTATAATACTCTTGTGACTGGTATCTTTACCTGGTAGACCGGGAGCTCCAGGTTCTCCTTTAACCCCTCTTGTTGTGGGTCCTCTGTCTCCTCTGTCGCCCGTGTCACCTACGCAGAACGTATACATGATCATCAATTCAAGTCAAGTTTAGCGATGCAGGATGGCTGTAGTGAACTTCACTTCTGATGGCACAAACAATCCTAATTATTCAAATGGACATCACTTATACTACTGCTACCAGCCTGCTTCAGCCAACTTGTCATTGGCTTAACAAACTAGGCCATAATATTACATTTAGGATATATTTCCACCATCTTTAGAGACTCAGAACCTCACCTTTGAGCCCTTTGCGACCCAGTAGCCCTGGAGGTCCTTTGAGACCTGGCAGTCCTCTGGCCCCGTCCAGTCCTGGGTAGCCGTTCTCTCCGGAGGGGCCTGCAGGACCAGGGGGGCCAGGGGGACCTGGCAGTCCAGAGATGCCTGCTTCAGGCCTCCTCAGGCTGGCTGCTAGCTGGGCTAGCTGCTCTGTGGCACAGGAAGGGAAAAGGATGGGGGGGTCAGTTCAATGAAACCTATGGAGCTGCCTTATCAAATGTGATGGGTTCAGTAATGGTCAATATCAAATGGATAAGAGTTTGATATGAAAATGATCATGACTTACCTTGCATTACCCTCATGCAAACTTGTGTGATGTGTGTATCGCTTGGTTTTTTCCCCTGGGAAAACAGGTGGTTGTTGAGAGAATTGTGGTGTTATCTGGTAACTAATGCTATTCATAGCTAGCTACACAGGCTTTTTTTTCGTGAAATGTCTTAACCCATGGAAATACTTAAAGAGATTCACTGGTAAACTCTTTAGCCAGTAGTTCTGAATGTCGCGCTCATGAGTCAAAAGTGGTCCACGAAAATTGCCTACTGTGTCACATGTAGTAGACCCCAAAGTTCGGGGAGAATGTCTTTAACACAGGGCAAAGTCATCATGTGAATTCTGCTGTCTCCTCCAGTCTACTGGAGTCTTTTGACTCCTGCTCTGTTTCAGGCCTTCAGATCTGGTTAATTGTTAAAGTGCCTACCGCTGGCCCCTGTGTCCCTGGCAGTCCTGGCACCCCTCTGTCTCCCTGCATGCCACGTGGTCCAGGTTGGCCCGGCTTGCCCTCTGGGCCTGGTATGCCCCGGCCGCCCTCCGGCCCTTTGTTTCCAGTCTCTCCTGGTCTGCCCGTCTGAAAACAGCGACAGAGCGCGACACAATGGCATTCAGCATTCATTCAAAACAAAAGGTAAAATTGGATTACACAGACTGCACCATTGGGAGGATAGACAATGCTGTCTGTCTAGGTCTAGGATCATGTGTTTCGGGCATGTAGTCCTACAGTGTGCAAGGCTTTCTTTTGGCATGGCGCAAACACTGCGAAGTGATTCAGTAATGAGAAATGATGATGCTCACTTGGACGTGACCTCTAGTATTAGTATTAAGTTGTGGCATCTAATCATGACGAGTCCCCCATGATTTTGGGACGAACAGGTACCACATTATGTGTACTGGACATAATTGGCCTAGTCTATGTCAACAGAGAACTGTAGCAGTAAGCAATGCTATAAACTGGACTCACCGATCCTTTCTCTCCTGGCTCCCCTTCGTCACCCTATAGTAAAACAGAATCAGTACTCTTTTACTTTAAAAAAACAAATGTTGGGCACAGCAACGTTTTTTCTTCATGTATTTACTCACAAAGTCCCCTCTGTCTCCCGCTGTGCCCTCTGAACCCGCTTCTCCCTAAATCAATGAGTAGAAATGTCTTTGTTAGAGAAAACACATGTCTTACAGGATCATTAACACGTGTCCATCCCAAGTAGGCCTTGGTGGGGCCTTCTGTACTCTTCTGGTAGCTCCTAGTGCTTGATGTTGCTCATTTGAATTCACTCCATTCATCTTCTTGCATCATTTGATGGCTACATAGAATATGGTCACCTCCCTTATGCAGGAATGTACTATTCGGTCGGTTGAGATGGTATTGATAGAACTTACTTGTTCTCCTTGAGCACCGGTCAAACCGACTGCACCCTGGAGAGATAGGAATAGGACAATTATATTTTGCTTTTACACATGTATTTCTGCTTCTGCTTTTGTGGCACCTTTTCTATTCCTTACCCTGTCTCCATTCTGTCCAACCAGGCCGGCAGGGCCAGGCAAACCAAGAAGCCCGAGATCCCCTTTACCTCCCTGTAAAAAATAAATAAATATATATAGACACACACTTAAAAAACTCGAACACAGTGGATTGCCTGTGCAACGCTCCAACCTCCCCCTTGCCTTCAGCTGACTACATTTGCACAAAAAACAATTTTAGCTGGAAAAAAACGTGTCTAAACGGGTGAGCTGGAAAAGGTATTGGGGACACACTCCATGAGATGTTTTGGAAGTGTGGGTACTGATTGTGTGGCATACCCTCGTCCGACTGGTTTAAGGAATTCCTGGGAAACAAAGGGTTCTTTCAGGCCTTTTCAGCTTATTTTCCTGGCCTGAATCCTCCTCTCTGAAGAAATACCCCTGGGCCCATGGACCAGTGTAACAGGACTCCATTCATAGCCCCTCATCGGCGGATTACAGTATTACTGCAGTCTGGAGGCTTATAAAGGGCTGCCACTCACAATATGAGAGAGCATGCGGCTCCACTTGCTTGGAGTGGGTTTGCGCTTAGTCACTGGTATTCAGCTTGGTTGAGCTGAAGGGTTACTATGGTAACAATGCCAATGTTAAATTGTATATGTATGGAATGATAGCAGATAATAGCAATATACACTGAGGGTACAAAACATTAAGAACACCTTCCTACTATTGAGTTGCACCCCCTGTTTTGCCTTAAGTGGATTTAACAAAGAACATCAAGGGATCATGGCTTCCACCTGGATTCACCTGGTCAGTCTATGTCATGGAAAGAGAAGGTGTGTCTAATGTTTTGTACACTCAGTGCATTGTTTATACTGATGTTATGTCATATATAAATAGCAAAAGACTTGGTATGGATGGGGGCGGCTTGTGTTATTTGCACAGTGGTGTCGTAGTTCCAGGAAAAGTAGGGCAGGAAAGGCATTGTAATGAAAATAGGAAGTAAGCATAAATAATTACATATACAATTATTTCAACATCATTTTAATGGCCACCCTAGTAAATGTTGAGAGACCAGCATCAACTTTGTTCTTGCCACACAGCACATGATCCTAGAAAAGGTCATTTATTTCATAGTCTTTGTTTTCTTCTTCCTCCTCTTTCACACCGTCTTCATCATGTTCTTGTCTTCCTCTCCGTTCCCCATCACAGTAGCGTCATAATCCATCACATTGCAAACCACAAAATCCTGTTCTGTATTCCGAATTGAACTGGCTTCACTCTGATATTTCCTTGTCTGCATCTTACCTTACCAATCCTTGCATTTTCTCACAACAAAGTCTGATGACTGGAGCACCACAGGGTTCTGTGCTTGGTCACTTGGTCATCACTTCCCATGGCTTTTCCCATCATTCTTGTGCAGAAGATGCTCAACTCCCTCTATTCTTCCACCTATTTACTACCCAGGTTACAGATTTCCCCAGCATCTTAGCCTAGTTCATTTGTATGTTTCAAGTTCATTGGTCAGTTTGATAATCATGGTTCATACCGTGGTACTTGTATGGATGTTTACGAGAAACTGTCAAATGCTTTATTCATTGTGGTTCAGGATACATCTAGTGGGCTTGTTTTGGGGCTATGAGTATGTCAGTTATAATGGTCTGTTGGGCTGTTGACTTACCCTGGGTCCTGGTGCCCCTGCAGGTCCGTCTGGTCCACGCACTCCTCTTTCACCCTACAGCAAAATAGGAGAAGAAGAATAGGAAGTAATAGAGAAGCAATTGTGGCACAGGTGCAGATTTATTATAGTCCAAGACCCTCCCAAATGAATCACATGAAGTTCTGAGCTTGTTGAACAATGCTGATAGAATAATAGAGCGAAGGTTGTGCGTGGCAATAGAGTTCAAATGCTTTGTGCTGATCTTGCTTATTCTATTGTTCCGTTATTTAGCTCACACCTTTATCCCTAATTCCCTAACCCTAAAATCACGAGGTTCCAGATCATTTATTCAAACTGCTGAAGTTCATACGAGACCTTGAAAAGAGTAATCCAACTTGATAGTGTTTTAACATGGATGGCTTTCTCACAGTGAATCACATATACTATAGAACATACTCACTGGTCCACCTCTTGCTCCGACAGGTCCTACTTCTCCCTGCTCGCCACGTTCCCCCTGTAAACAAAGCAAGTCACCCTGAGATCTCTCATGCTACTGGTGCAAGTGTGAAAGGGATATTATGTATACTGTATCAAAGTATTTGATTTCATCACTGTCATTTAATGTGATATAATTTTCATCAATAGACTTTCTCTTGACTTACTGATTTCCCAGGAGACCCCATTAGTCCTACAGAACCTGGGTCGCCAGAGTTACCCTAGTAACAAAGAGAGGAAAACATAAGATTCCCTATAATAGAGATTCATATACTGTATGGTCAATAACTGGTTTAATTCATACATTTAAAATATTCCCCTACCATTTCGCCACTTTGCCCTTTTGGACCATAAGCGCCTGGCAAACCCTATGGCGAGAATCACATCAAAACAAATGAACAACCAAACAAACCCAAACAAATACGCATGTAAAATGGATATGATGAATCAGAGATGCTAGGGGTCAGAGGTCACACTTACAGGAAGTCCTTGGAGCCCAGTATCACCTGGACTGCCAACTTTCCCAGTAATACCCTTAAAATGATAGAGAAAAAAAACAACAGCTTGTCAATCTTACTTATTTCCTGTGTGCACATCCTCATTTAGCCTATGTCTTTGAACAGCAGTTTGAGCCGTACCTTAGATGCTGGCAATCCGGGAATTCCTTCACGTCCATCGGGCCCAGCTAGACCCTGTCCGTGGGAGAAAGAACAGGGGAGTTGAGCGTTAACAAAGAAGATTAGCTTCATGGCATGTGTATTGAGTCAGCTGTATGGAGTCCATGAACATAAGCTCATGCTGTGTGTAATGTCATAGATGTCATAGATGAGATGTTAGTCGATAATAAATCAGATTTAGTAAGGCTGTGGTGTGTACAATACTTACAGGCTCCCCTTTCCCCCCTGGAAGGCCCCTTATTCCTTGTGGCCCTCGGGCCCCCTGCAAAAAAACACACAGTGAGTAAAAGTCTTTATGCGGTACATTATTTGATAGATAGAGTGCACCTGTATGAATTGGCGGCACGTTTTTGCTTTTGAAAGTGAATGACCATGTGCTCTGTTGTTCTGCAGTGATAATATAACAGCAATAATAATAATGATGATATAACAGTGATAATATATTTGTATGACGGTGTGATGTTTTAGTAATTACTTGACCACCGTTTGGTCCAGTCTCGCCCACTACTCCTCTTTGGCCCACGTCACCCTAAAAAAGAAAAACACATTTCTTAAACCAAAATAGTAGAATATAGGTTGAGATGTTACTGTAATGTGAGTGGTGGCAACGAGGTCATGGTGAAAAAGAGGTGAACATCACGGTGTTAAAACCAAGACAGGCACTTACTGAGCCACCCTGAATTCCCTGGGGACCAAGGTCTCCAAACGTTCCACGTGGTCCCTGTTATCAAACACATTTCAGATGTCAAATATACATTTTTTTTTATGCATTTACTAGTGTGCTCAAACATAAGTTGTGGGATGTTGAGGTTTGGCAGTGCTGAAACAGGCCAAGCTGAAGTCATTTTTACAGCAATATTGCACCCGCTGAGGATGGCAGTAATATACAGTACATCGCTCATCTTTGGCATTCACCCTATGATGTCAAACAATGTGTAACCTCATGACCCTTACCCTGTCACCTTTGAGGCCCATTATGCCTGTTATTCCCCTGGGCCCCCCTTGGCCCTAAAATCACTCAGCAGAGAGAGAATAGTGTGTGAGAGAGAATAGTGTGTGTGAGAGAGAATAGTGTGTGTGAGAGAGAATAGTGTGTGTGTGAGAGAGAGGGAGAGAGAGAGAGAGAGGGGGAGAGAGAGAGAGAGAGAGAGAGAGAGAGAGAGAGAGAGAGAGAGAGAGAGAAAGAAGCCAATTTCAATAAAAAAAGACATGTATCATAGCCACATTGTGAATGACACATTCATATTGATACAGATGTGAGAGAAATATTAAAATATTTTACTGGTAGCCCTTGAGCTCCCATCTCGCCCTCTCCTGCCTGGTCTCCTTCTTCTCCCTGTAGAAAACATCAAACAAATGTCACAATCATTATTATTGACCTTATTGTGGTTGTTGATAATTTATCTGGGTAAACAGAGGGAGACGTTACCTTGTGTCCTTGCTTTCCAGGCTCACCAGACTCTCCTTTTACCCCTTTGTGGCCCTAAAGAGAAACCATATAATGTTACTGCTATATGCAAGCCAGTTTCACTGACAAGATACAGCCTCAACATCTATAGTATATTAGTATCAGTGAGAAACAATAGTATCGTATGAGTATTTGTTATATAGTCACCTTCATGCCTGGGAGGCCAGAATATCCGTTAAGACCAGAAGGACAGGCATTGGGACACTGAAAAACACAAGTAAAGCCTATTTGAGGTCATCTAAGAGCCCTGCCACAGGGGGGCTCTGCTGAAAAGTTCCCCATCATTAGCATCAGGGTACACATGCATAGCTGTGGTGCCCTTAAAGGAAACTTGTGAACGCCTTACCAGGTCTTCCCCCTTATACACACCAGGAAGACCCTGGGGAGAAAAACACCATTTTAATTACATTTCTGTCTTTGAAGTAATTGTCGGCGAAACAGGCTGTTTGTCATACAGGCTGGTTGTTGCAGTGCTCTTAAAAATGTACAGGATGCTGTAAATTGTCTGTCTTCTCGTTGATACTTTTCATGGCACACAGAACTATGCAGCTATTACATCACATGGGTTGTCCTACTGTACTAAGGATGAAAACACTAATATGGAACTAATTCATCATGAAAATAAACATATTTACCCTGGGCCCTGCAGGTCCGGGAAGCCCAACTGGCCCCTTCCTGCCCTGTGATCCCTGTAAATAATATTAATAATATGTTTACAGGTGAATGAATGCAATAATTGAACAAGTAGAAGTCAATATCTCCGTATTAACTGCAATATAATAAGACATTGAAACAGTTGGAAGCCCTGTGTACCTAGCCATCATTTTCTAAATGTTAAAAAGGCAGTACTCACCGGGGTACCGACTTTGCCAAGCTCGCCCACCAACCCTTGTGCACCAGCTGCTCCCTGTCAGTGAAACAAAAAGTACATGACACAGTGCTAATGTACTGAATTCTCTTGTATTTAAATACATTCTTCCTCATTCAGGTGTGGGAAAAATGGTGAAGTACTCACATCAGTCCCATCAGGTCCCTCGCCCTGTGGTAAACGAAAGAGAATTCAAATGAAATCAAATTTTGCGCCGAATACAACATTAGAGTGAAATGCTTACTTACAAGCCCTTAACCAACAATGCAGTTTTAAGAAAAAATGTATAAAATAAAAATATAACAAATAATTAAGGAGCAACAATAAAATAACAGTAGCGAGGCTATATACAGGCGGTTCCAGTACACAGTCAATGTCCGGTTAGTCAAGGTAATTGAGGTAATATGTACATGTACGTAGAGGTAAAGTGACTATGCATGGTTAATAAACAGAGAGTAGCAGCAGCGTAAAAAAAGGGGGGGGGGGGGGGGGGGGGGGGGTAGAAGCTGTTAAGAAGCCTTTTTGACCTAGACTTGGAGCTCCGGTACCGCTTGCTGTGTGGTAACAGATCAAGCGATACCGGAGCGCCAAGTCTAGGTCAAAAAGGCTTCTTTAACAGCTTCTACTCCCATTCATGGAGAGGCTTGAAGGTGTAAAATTGAAGTGAAGTTGCATTTTTCTGTATTAACAAGTTAATCAATGCAGTAACAAGGGTACAGTAATAAAATGTACAATTTTAAACAATGCAGTTTTAAAAAAATCAGTCCTTATAGTATATCATACCCTTAAATAGATAGTATCCTTTTAAGTGTCATATCCTAGGTGGGCGTATTTATGTCATATATGATTTCAGGTCAACCAATGGGTGTCTGTGTACAATACTTATAATTCCGTAAATACCAGCATACAACTGTGAAAAATCCACTGGTAATTACTAGTGGGAAACTCATCTATCATCCCCGTGCTCCGAGTTTTTCACTTCCACCTCTCTGCTGTCATTTGTCAAGAAAAAAAGACAGCAAGCATGGCGACATCTTCAGCAGTTGTTGTTTATGGTAAGAAAAAATGCAAATTGTTGATAGAAAATGTATTCTGTTCATCTTCCTTTTAATTTAGAAAGTGAACGCAGCTCTTGATATACTTGTTATGGGCAAAAAAAGAGCAAAACAATCACAAGCCTTCTAATGAGCTCCATGTTCGATGGTATTTCCCAAAACGTGAATGCACCCAACTCGTATTTAAAAATCCACAACTGGATTTATAAGACAATTTCATTGTGGGTCCTTTCGTTACATGGTCCTTGAAAGGGAGTAGCCTATTCCAGATTTCCAGTCATTTCAGTGGATGGATAAGACAAGTCATTGGAGGGGATGGTCCCATCCTCATGGTAATGTAATAATCCATTGAAACAAGTGAGGTCGATCCCTTTCCAGATGATGTTTGGTCATTTCTGCATGATTGCCATAGGCTATGTCATAATGGACAATACCCCTACTACATCCCTATTATTCATACATTATATTAATACATTTAGTTAACCATGCTTACTTACAATCTCCCCGACTTCCCCAGCCTCTCCGGGTTCACCCTGATAGAGAAGCACACAAGATGGTTGGTGATGACAATAACATGGCAGCGAAACAATCTCAACCTTTCATTGCTTTGGAGCGTACTGATATTTTCTCATTCATACTCTTCAGACCAGCCTCCACACACTGAGTACCGAGAGTGTATATGCATTATATTTCAGCAATATAGATATTAGACAGATAGGAAGGTTATGGATACATTTGATTTCAAATAAAGAAAATGTACTTTTGGTCCAGGAGGCCCATCTGGGCCGAGATCCCCAACAGGTCCAGTGGCACCCTATAGAGATAACAAAGCTTCTATCAACCACACAGAAATATGAATGTCCATGAGTAAACAATATAAAACTTCAATACATGTCTTATGCCCTCCAGTTAAAGAACGAATTGCATGCTCTGTTACCCATTCTTAGTGTGATATTCTATATGATTTTATTCTTTACAAGCATTCAATGGGACTCCTGGGAAATTATAAAAGGACATGTTTGTGAAAATATTCATTAGAAACAATAGGCAATCCATCCATTCCTCCATTCATGAAATGAATTGATTTGAAATAGAACTGTTCCAACACTGAGCTGCTGACACAGTACTCTCTGAGATCACCATTAGTAACAGGGTTGCCTTACTTCAAGGCAATATTACTGTAAATCTGATTTCCCTAATTCAATTTGTGTTTGGTAAACACAAAGGAAGGTTTGTAATCCAAATCTATAATCTATAAACAAGATTTCGACAAATTATGGAAGGCATCTCAATTGAGACAACTCTTATATTCCACGTTTGTATCTTGACGATAACACATTACAAAGTATGTGACCAATGATCTAACTAAACAATGTACTAACTAAACCATTGCATATTTTCATCATTGACATTTCATGGATTACATGTTTCCTGTACAGTAATTTAGCAATTATAAGACTAAAATGGGGGTGTGTCTTCTCTCACACTGTTTAGCCCCTCCCCTCTTCCACCACCTACATAAACCATAGGTCACTTAATTAGTCCAACTAGTCCTCCGCCAAGCTTGAATCAATGGATTGAAAAGAGAAGACGCTCTGAACTATCCTCTCAAGATCAAGGAACTACTAATACTCTCTAATTAGTCAATAGCTTTGGTAGGCAGCAAACAACAGAAATCCGGAATCATTCAAATCAGAACTCCAGTTATGGACAGAGTAACAGAAAGAATGGATGATAGTTGACTACTTGAAGTCAGTGTTATCAAGGTATTTACTGTTCCTAAAAATATGATCACTATTCACTAAACAAAGGAGAATAGGGAGCTACCCAGCCAAAACTAGTGCATACCTCAACATACCTGGACACTACCCACCCTGCCAGACACACAGCAGTCAGCAGTTCATCTGATAAGCCATTCTATATTCAGCATTATTGCCCAAATGGACAGCACACACACTGTGGCCCTTCTGTTCCACCTTTCCCAGCATACAGTTCTTTCCTGTCAGCCATCACTGGGTCGGCCTAATCCCCTGCACCCCCTGACTCACACAAAAAGACCTCTGTTTCTCTGTTTCAGTCAGGAAGCTATTTGAAGCATTCTCCTCTCTCCCCTAAATACCCAGGTTGATGTATCCCACTGAGCCCCCCCCCCCCTCCCCTCCAAACCTTTTGCTCAGGAGCCAATATAAATGACTCACACAGCAGTAGTACCACAGATTTTCAGTCCCTTGAGTTTCAGAAGTTACAGATGTTCAATAGACTCAGTGGAGTCATATCTGATTTTGTACTAAGGTTTCCTGCTTGGGGAATATGAATAATAAACTGGTTGTAAATGTGTGTATTCTGTGTAACTTACGTCTGCCCCTGGTAGGCCGGCTGTTCCGGGAGTTCCTGGTTTGCCATCTTCCCCATCAGGACCCTGGGAACAGAGTGACCATTTCAATACCATGCTAAAATGTATTAACCATTTATTGGTAGGTTATGGCAAAGGAAATAATAGTCCACTCACAGGGCCGCCTTCTATGAAGTTATCATCCCCTCTGTCTCCCTGAAATTAAAGAGAAAAAATGAATGTTTATTTAATATCTATGTAAAACTCTACTATAGGTTGAAAATGACAGAATAACACAATTAATGTTGGTCTGTACCAGGTGAGGTGCTGTACAACCGATAAGTCTAAAGCGTGAAATGACACAAATAAACAATAAACTATGAAATCAAAAGATATCTCACATCAATGCCGTCGACTCCAGGCACGCCTGCTATACCAGGGGGTCCTGCGGGGCCTCTGGGACCGACCGGGCCCCTCTGTAGATAAATAAACAAAATAATTTAAAGAGCCTCTACTGAAATGTATCTCCAAATCATGGCTGATGGCAGTGCTTTGGTCCCCTCACACAAAGAGCTCCATTGTGTGAAATTAGTCAATTTGTGGGCAGAAAGGTCAAGAAAAGAAAACCACAAGCCTTTATCCACTATACAAGGGACCACTCTATGTAATTACATATGTTGAGAATATTTTTGTTGCGATTCCAACCTACTGGATCCATATGTCAGCACATGCAGCTGTTATATTACTTGCCCTACACAACACACACCTCTAAATCATGCAGCTATTTACAAAAGAAAGAAATAGTCCACTAATCAAAAGGCATATTATGGTAGGTCTAATGTATTTGTAAACTATATGGTTCAACGAATCTGTAAATGCATAGACGGTGTGTTTCAAAACATTTGGGAGTCTGAGCATCCCATCCCAGCATATCCCATCCATGGGAAATTCTATCCCAATAACACAGGACAATATCATCTCAAGAATAGCAGTCATACATGCCTGTCATACAAACCAGGTATACATTGTGGCTGGCAAACAAATCGGTGTGAACCATTGGAGAAGAAAATAACCGTAATTTGTGACTTACCTGAGCGGAGCAAATAAGGACTATTTGCAATAAAATCACGAGCAATGACTCCCGATATATCCTGGCGCGAGCCATTGTCTTCCCAAAGACACGGAAGACGCAACACGTGCCCTTTACCGGATTAGTTGGGATTTACGGACCACCTGTCAATATTCCCCAACTGAACCTCACAGTAGACTGAAAGGTACCATGTACTATTAAAATTCATGTTTATTCATGATGGACTGGAGAGCTGGTAAGTGGTTGGAGGAGAGATGGAAGGTGCGCGCAAGGGGAGGGTTTCTCTGTGAGACAGTGGGTGTGATTTGGAATGTTCTCTCAATATGTATAAATACCTGTAACTTTCGCAGACTTGTAGTTTGTGAACTAAACTCTTGTATTCCAACAGTTTGTTACAAATTGTATTTTTTTTTTTTTAATAAAAAAATCCAACCATTTCCCAAATAGCATAGGACAAAACCTAGCCTACTTCTGCACAGGTATAACATACAGCATAAATTATGTTGCTGTTGCAATCATCAATGCAATATTTCTTCAACATAGAGTTTGTAAATGAGAGAGCAAAATGAATTTAAATCTGTCAGCCTGATTTGATTTTGGACATTGTGGGAACATCACGTAGGCGTCGGCCTACAATAGATAAACGTGAGTGAGATCTATTATTGAAAAAACGCATCCCCACTGATTAAATTATCGATTTTGATTGACTTGCTTTAATGCTTCTTTTTTTTCTTCTCTCAAAGAGAGAAATACAGTATATAATGGCGTATTTTATGTATATACTAACTCCGCCATGGTTCGTGAGGAAAATTAATGGCGTTTTTGTAGGATTTTGGATAAACGCATAAAATAAGGTCTGTGATAAACAGGCATAAGAAAGTTTTTATACATTTTGTTATATGAGATAGTCTTCATAAACGACCATGACTTTTTGTGAATTTTGAATAACCTATGCAATAATGTAAAAAAAATCAGAATGGTCATGCTATTATCTCATAGAACAAAATGTATTAGGGCTCCTAATCCGCTAGTTTACTCAATGTGTAACTCTGTGTTGTTGTTTCTGTCGCACTGCTTTGCTTTATCTTGGCCAGATCGCAGTTGTAAATGAGAACTTGTTCTCAACTAGTCTACCTGGTTAAATAAAGGTTAAATAAATACAACATTTAAATAAAAAATTCCTGTGTTAACTTCAGAATTTATTTTGGGCGTTTTTTCCAAACCCCTATTCTTTCCCCATTCATTTTTCCATAGGGATGACCAAGGACTGCAAACTGGCGAGCACACAAACATTTCAGACAAAATCTTGTAATGGCATCATCTTCATAGGAACTGACTGCATTGCCAGGGTATCCCCACCGTCTTCCTTGCACAAGGCGGCGATATTTCTGGGCCAAGTCAAATCCACCGGAAAAAAAAATCAGAAAGGGCGTCGTTTTTAAAGCACGTTGTTTTTTTCGAACAACGGCTGTGTCTTGGGACTGTAAATACAAGCGGTAACTAGCTAGCTGGTTCGGTTCAATACTTTCTTTCTTCAGTTCAATACTTGTGTTGCAAAACAGACGTGGCTAACGTTACGCATTTATACTAAGAAGCTCATACTGTATAGGTAAAACACATTTTATCAATCAATGTTAGCATTGGCAAAATGGCCTGTTGTGTTGTCTTTGTTATCCTGCTAAGTTAGCTAGCTAGTTATATTACTTAGCTAGTTAACGTTAGCTGGACATTGGCTCATTTAACATGTATTTGAAGCTAACGTTAGCTGCTAGATTGCATACAAAATTAGAAGTATGTGTTATTTTGGTTGATTTGGGCTAGCTAGATAAGGAAGAGATCATGAACGTTTGATTGATTGTAGCTAGAGTTTGGTTGGTGGTTGTCTAGCCTGATGGTAGCTAACAACTTGTTGCTGATTTTAATCAATCGCTTCCATCATTATTCTCTGCTATCCATAATTGATCACGTAGTTATCTATCTAGCAGTATCTAGCTATCCGTCTAACTGTCCAACAACTTACTTTTGCTTATATAACATTTTACGGGACAATTCTTTTTCAGGAAATGGAAAACCTGGATTTCTCAGAAGATGAAATTCAACAACAATTGGAGGCACTTGGTTACAACAACATACCAAGACACAGACTACGTGAATTCAAAAGAGGTGGGTTGATAAAATTAGCGGATATAAGTCTACATTTTGATGACCAAATGCTGACTAAATCTGAAATAACTGGGATGTCTTGTCACTTTCACTCTGCAAGTTAGCTGTCAGATTGGTGGAGAAGCAACTTTGTGTGTGTGTACATATATAGATCTAGATGAACTGATCCGACATGAAAAATCTAAGAGCCACTCATCCAGTGAATTGAACTCGACAAGATCTCAAAGCACCATCTTCAAAAGTCCTCCTGCAGTCACCAAGGCTAAAGGTAAGATCACTGTACGTGTTCTCATGTCCACTACATAATCAAATATAACTGGGCCCGGTTTCCCAAAAGCTTCTTAAGGCTAAGTTCATCTTAGAGCCATGGGTTCCTATATGGTTTTAATGATGAACTTAGCCTTAAGATGCTTTTGGGGAAGTGGGCCCTGGTCAGTAACTGTTGGTTGCACCGTTTGATGAGCAGTGAGGTTCCTCTCGAATCTCGATTGAATTTCCTTGTTTTCCCCCCTAACAGTACAGGATAACACTGCAGCCTTCAGAAATGTGTTTGCCCAGGATGGTCCATCACACCATGAAAGACGGGTACATACTCTTGTCCCAAATCATTCAGTCCCCCTTCATCCAGCAGATAAGCTAGCTGTATTGTATTTATTAAAAATAATAATAATACTAGAATGTTATTTTGTTCTGTGCTCCACCCAGGTGCTAACCTCCACATACAGCAGAGACAACAGTAACTATGGTGCCAGACAGGAGTATGACTCCTACACTCAGCACTCTGTTGCCCCCAAGTACCAGCGCCCCTCAACAGCCCCTAATAGGCTGGAAGTGGATCCAGACCTAACTGACCTCCAGCAGTTATCGTTCGCTGTCAGTCAGTCATCCACACCAGACCGAGACACAGGAGCGCATGGGAGACCCTTTATCAAGAGGAAAGTCCTTAGGTGCGGTAAGTTTACATCAGGCGACTTTGTAAAGACTATAATGATCACGTGTGTGGCTTTGTAAAGACTATAATGATCACGTGTGTGGCTTTGTAAAGACTATAATGATCACGTGTGTGGCTTTGTAAATACTATAATGATCACGTTTGCGGCTTTGTAAAGACTATAATGATCACGTTTGCGGCTTTGTAAAGACTAATGATCACGGGTGTGGCTTTGTAAAGACTATAATGATCACGGGTGTGGCTTTGTAAAGACTATAATGATCACGGGTGTGGCTTTGTAAATACTATAATGATCACGTTTGTGGCTTTGTAAAGACTAATGATCACGGGTGTGGCTTTGTAAAGACTAATGATCACGTGTGTGGCTTTGTAAAGACTATAATGATCACACGTGTGGCTTTATAAAGACTAATGATCACGGGTGTGGCTTTGTAAAGACTATAATGATCACGTGTGTGGCTTTATAAAGACTAATGATCACGGGTGTGGCTTTGTAAAGACTAATGATCACGTGTGTGGCTTTGTAAAGACTAATGATCACGGGTGTGGCTTTGTAAAGACTAATGATCACAGGTGTGGCTTTGTAAAGACTAATGATCACGTGTGCTATTGAGGATACTTGAATCAACCTCACTCTGTTTCTTCCTAAAGGAAACATCAAGGCCAAGTTCACATCTGCGATGAATCAACACACAGTGAAGATTCAGGTAATTCAATGTTATGCATGATATTATTTATGCAAAAAGGTTTAGGAGTACTATATTTAAAATAAGGCCAGAGGGTGTGTGGTATGTTGGCCATTATAAACTGGGCAGTTGGGGTCTTGGATGCTGATTGGCTGAAACTGCATTCTAGCAATGTAAACTCAGCAAAAAAAGAAAAAATATTTTTCAAGGCCCTGTCTTTCAAAGATATCCAAATAACTTCACAGATCTTCATTGTAATGGGTGTAAACACTGTTTCCCATGCTTGTTCAATGAACCATAAACAATTAATGAACATGCACCTGTGGAACGGTCGTTAAGACACTAACAGCTTATTAAGGTCACAGTTATGAAAACTTAGGACACTAGAGGCCTTTTTACCGACTCTGAAAAACACCAAAAGAAGGATGCCCAGGGTCCCTGCTCATTTTTGTGAACTTGCCTTAGGCATGCTGCAAGGAGGCATGAGGACTGCAGATGTGACCAGGGCAATAAATTGCAATGTCCGTACTGTGAGACGCCCAAGACAACGCTACAGGGAGACAGGACGGACAGCTGATCATCCACGCAGTGGCAGACCACGTGTAACAACACCTGCACAGGATCGGTACATCTGAACATCACACCTGCGGGACAGGTACAGGATGGCAACAAAAACTGCCCGAGTTACACCAGGAACGCACAATCCCTCGATCAGTGCTCAGACTGTCCGCAATAGGCTGAGAGAGGCTGGACTGAGGGCTTGTAGGCCTGTTGTAAGGCAGGTCCTCACCAGACATCACCGGCAACAACGTCGCCTATGGGCACAATCCCACCGTCGCTGGACTAGACAAGACTGGCAAAAAGTGCTCTTCACTGACGAGTTGCGGTTTTGTCTCACCAGGAGTGATGGTCGGATTTGTGTTGATCGTCAAAGGAATGAGCGGGATCGATTTAGAGGTGGAGGGTCCATCATGGTCTAGGGCGGTGTGTCACAGCATCATTGGACTGAGCTTGTTGTCATTGCAGGCAATCTCAACACTGTGCGTTACAGGGAAGACATCCTCCTTCCTCGTGGTACCCTCTCTGCAGCCTCATCCTGACATGACCCTCCAGCATGACAATGCCACCAGCCATACTGCTTGTTCTGTGCGTGATTTCCTGCAAGACAGGAATGTCAGTGTTCTGCCATGGCCAGCGAAGAGCCCGGATCTCAATCCCATTGAGCACATCTGGAACCTGTTGGATCGGAGGGTGAGGGCTTGGGCCATTCCCCCCAGAAATGCCCGGGAACTTGCAGGTGCCTTAGTGGAAGAGTGGGGTAACATCTCATGGCAAGAAATGGCAAATCTGGTGCAGTCCATGAGGAGGAGATGCACTGCAGTACTTAATGCAGCTGGTGGCCACACCAGATACTGACTTACTTTTGATTTTGACCCCCCCCCCCCCCCCACACATTTTATTTAATTTCTGTTAGTCACATGTCTGTGGAACTTGTTCAGCTAATGTCTGTTGTTGAATCTTATGTTCATACAAATATTTACACTTGTTAAGTTTGCTGAAAATAAACGCAGTTGACTGTGGGAGGACGTTTCTTTTTTTTCTGAGTTTATATCATGCATTATAAACTGGGTGGTTTGCTGACAGCCGTGTTCTGACAGCCGTGTTCTATCAGACCGTATACCACGGGTATGACAAAACAATTATTTTTACTGCTCTAATTATGTTGGTAACCATTTTATAGTAGCAGTAAGGCACCTTGGGGATTTGTGAAATATGGCCAATATAACATGCTTACAGCTGTGTCCAGGCATGTTGCGTTGTGCCTAAGAACAGCACTTAACAGTGGTGTATTGGCCATATTCCACACCTCCTCGGGCCTTATTGCTTAAATATACCACGGGTATGACACAACTACTTGTTTACTGTTATATTTATGTTGGAAACCAGTTATTGTCGTGCCTAAGAACAACCCTTATGGGTGGTATATTGGCCACAACTCCTTATTGCTTAAATATACCACGACTAAAGGCTGCTCTTAGGCATGACGTGGAGTGCCTGGTTACAGCCCTTAGCCATGGTGTATTGGCCATTAACCACAAACCCCCAAGGTATATTATTGCTATTATAAACTGGTTACCAACATAAATAGAACAGTAAACAAGTATATTGTCTGATATACACATGGCTGAAATGCTGTTTCAGCCAATCAGCACCCAGGATCCAAACCACAGGGTATATAATTGTATTTCGTTTTCAGATGCCTGTTGTTGGAGCCAGTTTCTATTTCTTTGGTTATGCAAATATTTGTTTATTAGGTCATATTGTTCCATTTATAATAACTTAATTTAATTTCTAAATAAGGTGTGTGTAATTCATTTAATGTGTGTAATTCATTTAATGTGTGTAATTAATTTGGTGATGTGGTCTTATGATTTGAATGAGAATAGGTCAATTACACCCTCTAGCCAGAATTAAAGTATGGACGGGCCCGCACAGATATGTTAATTGGGTATTTTGAGATGAGAAGTAGGGCCTGCTAGTCATGGCAAATGTATCTGGGTCCCAGTAACCCAAACGTCTTACCTTGATCTTTTAATTTAAATGGAAAATTGGAACCTTTGTTTACCTTGCACTTATTTTTTTTGGATTCAACATATAAAACATTTGTTTTATTCATCAAGCCATTGGATTCTTGACTTTCTATGGATTTGCGTCTCAAATCTTTCAACTGGTTTTCCCATGGCTATTTGAAAGCCACTACATTTAAGTAAAAAAGTTCCACATGTTATGGATTAATCAAGACACCTGGAGCAAAGCAGCTCTGCTGACAAAAGAGACCGTGAGTACAATACCTGTTTAACGTGCAAGCTAAGCCTATCTTTTGTGATTGTTGGTTTGGAAATGTTTGACGCGTCTGTTTTGGAAACAAATGTCGCAAGCTATTCAACTGTGAATAGGTTCGTTAGGCGCTATTGGAAATGCACTGTTGATATTGACAAACAAAGCTTAGTGCTAGACTACCCATGGACTTTTTGGACAAGCTGCTGAGAAGGAATACATCACACAGCATTGTGGAGGTGCAGTTCCTCTGGCGACCAGCCTTCAACAGGTGGCATTATAGAGCAACATTGAGACCACAGGGAATAATCCTCTTAGCACTACTCCTTAGCCATCTGCCTCTGCAGATCACCACACACTCCCCACAGCAGCAGCATAAGGAGACATCTTACCCTTCGCTACCATGTATAAAATGTACGACAGTCAGTGGGATGAAGAGAGTGAGGACGGGAATAGCTCCCTAAACTCTGCTTTCTGGTCCGACGGGGAGGAGGAGGAGGAGGAGAAGGTTGAGCAATACAAGCAGGAAGATACAGAGCCCAACAGAACCACTGAACATGCACAAGAGGAGCCACCTGTTGAGGAGCCACCTGTCACGGAGCGTCCAAAGGAAACCGAACAGGAGGAGTGTAGAGGAGAAAGGGCTAAACAGGGTGAAAAGATTGACGAGGAGGGTTACAGCACTCGTGATGGGAGCCCGGCGCTGAGCTTACTGACATCTGGTTATGGCACCTACAGGCCAGACTCTTCAGCTAAGGACGACCCGGAGGGAGAAGACTATAGAGACGACAGTACCATAGCTGAGTTTGACAGAGAAAGCCAGGGCCTTTCTGAGATGCAATATGGCGATGAGGATGACCAGTCGCTCGCCAATTTTGATGTTGACGGTAAGGAGGATACCACTGATCTACAGATCTGTGAGGACACCGGTTTGAGGACGAAGTTGGAAGAAAGTCAAAGCCTCTCTAATATGGCATATTGTGAAGATCATCCTCCTGTTGAATTGGAGAGTGAAGACCGCACTGATGTGAACTACTGTGAAGATGACTATACATTGGCTCAGACTAAAAATGACAAGGCAGTATTAGATGGGATATATCCTGAAGACAGTTCTCTCGCTGAGTCCAAAGACAATGAGAGGCCCACTGGAGAAGGATATAGGAAAGAAGAGAAAGGAGCAGAGGATGAGCAGGAGTGGGAGGATTTGCAGTTGCTGGCGGGCAATAAAGATATTACGTTAATTGATTCCAAGTCTACTAAGACTTATGAAGAGTGGGAGGATAACAGAAGACACAAAAGGGGTAAACTGTATACCCGGTCTATTCTCTCTATAGAATGAAAATACAATTTCTATAGGTAACATCTCCTTAGTCCAAGTGTGTGCATAATAGACTGACACCCTGTACAAGAGAACAAAGCGAAAGACCTTGCCTGAATTATTTTGTTGAAAGTCATGTCATCCATTGCAGTGGTTCCCAACCTTTTTCGATTACTGTACCACCAACTGAATTTTGCTCTGCCCGGAGTACCCCTGAAGTACCCCTTGTTTTTTATTTTTTATTTCACCGTTATTTAACCAGGTAGGCCAGTTGAGAAGTTCTCATTTACAACTGCGACCTGGCCAAGATAAAACAAAGCAGTGCGACAATAAACAACAGAGTTACACATGGGATTAACAAACGTACAGTCAATAACACAATAGAAAAATCTATATACAGTGTGTGCAAATGGGGTAAGGAGGTAAGGTAATAAATAGGCCAATAGTAGCGAAGTAATTACAATTGAGCAAATTAACACTGGAGCGATAGATGTGCAAGTAGAAATACTGGTGTGCAAAAAAAGTAAATAAAAACAATATGGATGAGGTAGGTAGTTGGATGGGCTATTTACAGATGGGCTGTGTACAGCTGCAGCGATCATTAAAGCATCAGCTATCTGAGCAGCTTAAGTTAGTGAGGGAGATATAAGTCTCCAACTTCAGCGATTTTTGCAATTCGTTCCAGTCATTGGCAGCAGAGAACTGGAAGGAAAGGCGGCCAAAGTAGGTGTTGGCTTTGGGGATGACCAGTGAGATATACCTGCTGGAGTGCGTGCTACGGGTGGGAGTTATGGTGAGATAAGGCGGAGCTTTACCTAGCAAAGACTTATAGATGACCTAGAGCCAGTGGGTTTGGCGACGAATATGTAGCAAGGGCCAGTCGACGAGAGCATACAGGTCGCAGTGGTAGGTGGTATATGGGGCTTTGGTGACAAAACGGATGGCACTGTGATAGACTGCATCCAGTTTGCTGAGTAGAGTGTTGGAGGCTATTTTGTAAATGACATCGTAAATGATATATATATATATATATATATATATATATATATATATATATATATATATATATATACACACACACACACACACACACACACACACACACACACACACACACACACAGAGAGAAAAGAGTCGGCCCGAGAATTGAACCCTGTGGCACCCCCATAGAGACTGCCAGAGGTCATGACAACAGGCCCTCTGATTTGACACACTGAACTCTATCTGAGAAGTAGTTGGTGATCCAGGCGAGGCAGTCATTTGAGAATCCAAGGCTGTTAAGTCTGCCGATAAGAATACGGTGATTGACAGAGTCGAAAGCCTTAGCCAGGTCGATGAAGAAGGCTGCACAGTACTGTCTTTTATCGATGCCGGTTATGATATTGTTTAGTACCTTGAGCGTGGCTGAGGTGCACCTGTGACCAGCTCGGAAATCGGATTGCACAGCGGAGAAGGTATGGTGGGATTCGAAATGGTCAGTGATCTGTTTAACTTGGCTTTCGAAGACTTTAGAAAGGCAGGGCAGGATGGATATAGGTCTGTAACCGTTTGGGTCTAGAGTGTCACCCCCTTTGAAGAGGGGGATGACCGCGGCTGCTTTCCAATCTTTAGGAATCTCCGACGATATGAGAGGTTGAACAGACTAGTAATAGGGATTGCAACAATGGCGGCGGATAATTTTAGTAAGAGGGTCCAGATTGTCTATCCCAGCTGATTTGTACGGGCCCAGGTTTTGCAGCTCTTTCAGAACATCTGCTATCTGGATTTAGGTGAACGAGAAGCTGGGGAGGCTTGGGCAAGTAGCTGCGGGGGGTGCGGAGCTGTTGGCTGGGATTGGGGGAGCCAGGAGGGATGCATGTCCAGCCATAGAGAGATGCTTCTTGAAATTCTCGATTATTGTGGATTTATCGGTGGTGACAGTGTTTCTTAGCCTAGGTGAAGTGGGCAGCTGGGAGGAGGTGCTCTTATTCTCCGTGAACTTTACAATGTCCCAGAACTTTTTGGAGTTAGAGCTACAGGATGCAAATTTCTGTTTGAAAAAGCTAGCCTTTGCTTTCCTAACTGAGTGTATTGGTTCCTGAAAAATTGCATATCGCGAGGACTATACGATGCTAGTACAGTACGCCACAGGATGTTTTTGTGCTGGTCAAGGGCAATCGGGTCTGGAGTGAACCAAGGGCTATATCTATTCTTAGTTTAAAAAAAATTGGAAAGGGGCATGCTTATTTAAGATGGTGAGGAAAGCACTTTTAAAGAACAACCAGGCATCCTCTACTGATGGGACGAGATCAATATTCTTCCAGGATACCCGGGCCAGGTCGATTTTTAGAAAGGCCTGATTGTGCATTTTAGCAGTAGGCCTATGGTCTCATGAGTCTTATCTAGTACCCCTAGGGCAGGGGTGTCAAAGTCAAATGGACGGAGGGCCAAATAAAAAAATCAGCTACAAGACGAGGGCCGGACTGTTCGAATGTTCATTGAAAAAATTTTAAATGACGCATATAGTCTAGTGAACCTAATTGAACCTACTGAAAACCTAACAAATATATTACAATATGATCAGATAAATAAAGCAATATTTTCTTATGGCTCTGTCAGTAATCTTTAATTTTCAACAGACACAAAAGACAAATTTCCTTTATATAAATATCCCCATAACATGAACATTAAATGAAAGAAACCGGTATTCAAGGCACCATCAGTAGACTATATTTTCTATTTTAGCAAAAGTGGGCTAAATTTACTTCAAAGAAAAAACAATAATAGCAATTTTCTATCATCCACTCAACTGAAATATTTTTAAAATATAATTGGATTGAAATACAAAAAAATAAAGTGCAAAAATCTATTAATCAAAAACAACACTTTGTTTAAGGAGAAGTAACATGCAGTGAAAACAAATATTAAATTTTAACTTTTAAACTTGAACTGAGTAAAAACTCTAAATATGTGATTGCACAGTAATGTTCACTTGTTTGAGGTTGAGGGTGATACTTGGTGGTGTCCCATCTTTTCCACAAGTTCATCAATGTTCGGGGTAAGGCTCTGAGCTGAAGAAATCCTCAGAATTGAGTGGAGGTGTTCAGCAGTAAGTCGACTTCTGTGTGATGTTTTGTTCAGGTTCATCAAAGAAAACAGTTGTTCACACAGGTATGTGCTGCCAAACATAGACAACGTTTGAGCAGCCTGGATGCGCAGCTGGGGCATTGTGCCGGGGAGGAAACGGGCGAACTCCGCAGCACCCACTGCCGCATATTTTGCCCTCAGTGCATCATTGCATTGGAGGTCAATCAACTCCATTTGGAGGTTTGGTGGTGAGCTTTCCACGTCAACAGCAAATGGGTTACCGAGCAGTTCCAACCTGCTTTTTTGTGCTTCAAAGTCAGCAAATCGGCGTCGAAAGTCAGCGGCAAGCATACCTATTTTATCAGCCAACTGTGTGCTCGGGAACGCACTGGTAGAGAGCTTCTCTTTCATGGTCTGGCAGCTGGGAAAGTGGCTCAAATTTTCTTTCCGCATCTGCGTCTCCCACAGAGTCAGTTTGGTTTTAAATGCCTTCACTGTACTGTACATATCAGAGATGACACGATCCCGACCCTGCAGCTGCAAGTTTATTGCATTCAGATGACTCGTAATGTCACACAGAAAAGCCATTTCACACAGAAACATTTCGTCTCGGAGTTGTGTTGTGTCTTTCCCTTTGCTGTCCAAGAACAGACAAATCTCCTCACGAAGCTCGAAACATCTTTGAAGCACCTTTCCCTGGCTTAGCCATCGCACCTCTGTGTGATAAGGCAAATCACCATGCTCCGTTTCTAACTCCGTCAGAAATGCCTTGAACTGGCGGTGATTCAAACCTTTGGCTCTGATAAAGTTAACTGTGCGCGTGATGATGCTCATTACATGCTCCATTTTCAAGGCTTTACCGCACAACGCTTCCTGGTGTATGATACAATGATAAGCTGTCAGCTCACCTGTCGCGTTTTCCTCTTGCATCTTTTCCCGTATCTTCGCCACCAGTCCGCTCCTGTGTCCACACATCGCAGGTGCTCCGTCGGTTGTCAAACCCACAAGTTTTTCCCAAGGCAGCTCCATCTCATTTACACATCTTGACACCTCTTCATACAAATCATGCCCCGTAGTTGTGCCATGCATAGGACGTAAAGCCAAAAACTCCTCTGTCACGCTTAGGTTGGAGTCCACTCCGCGGATGAAAATTGACAACTGGGCAATGTCAGAAATGTCGGTGCTCTCATCCACAGCCAAGGAATATGCAATAAAATCTTTTCCCTTTTTCACAAGCTGCTCTTTTAGATTGATGGACAACTGGTCTACTCTCTCGGCAATGGTGTTTCTGCTCAGACTCACATTTAAAAAGAGTTGCCTTTTTTCTGGGCAAACTTCGTCACAAACTTTAATCATGCAGTTTTTGATGAAATCCCCCTCCGTAAATGGCCGGGCTGATTTAGCGATCTCTTCTGCCAAAATAAAACTGGCCTTTTGTAGCCTTTGTTCCATGTCCATATTCTTGTTTTTGTCCGCGTGTTTCGTTTCATAATGTCGTCTCAGATTATACTCTTTCAGTACCGCCACACTTTCTCCACACAGAAGACACACAGGTTTTCCAGCTACCTTCGTGAACATATACTCCGACTCCCACCTTGTTTGAAACCCCCGGTTCTCAGTATCCACCTTCCGTTTTGCCATTTTTGATGGGTATCTGAAAGTTAATTTTACTGTGATGCTGACGACTGCTGTGCCAATAAATATTGAAATGAAGCAGCCTACTGCTCGGTGCGTCACCTTTGCATTGTGGGAAATGTAGTATTGGTGCGTGTAAAAGATCTGCGGGCTGCCGGCTTGCTGCGGGCCGGTTCTAATAATAAATCAAGATCATCCCAGGGGCCGTAAAAAACCTTCTTGCGGGCCGGATGTGGCCCGCGGGCCTTGACTCTGACATATGTGCCCTAGGGGGTCCTAATACCCCTGGTTGGGAACCACTGATACAGTGCATAGAACAAATCTCTTGCAGCACTTGTATAACTAAAATGTGAGATGTACTGGGCTGTCCAGCTCAGTGATCATGCAACACCTGCCTAGCCCTTACTAGCAATGCTTATGGCCTTACACAGTGGTAACTAAGGCTAACGTGTTAATTGTGTCCCCATTATGTCTTCCTTTCAGGTGCAGTGAGTGGGCCGGGGGAGAGTCTGGGAGGGATTCATGTGTCCATGTCCACCCATCAGGAGTTGGAGCTGGAGAGTGATGAAGCAGGCAGTCTGAGTGACAGGTCGGAGTCGGACCGTCTCCCAAGTGCCTTCAAAGCCTACATCAGAGGCATGGTGGGTACTCTTGCCTTTTGAGAGCCAACATCGGTTTTGTTTATTATTCTCAGAAAATTAAACATGGGTACATTTACATTTGTCATTTAGCAGACGCTCTTATCCAGGGCGACTTAAGTTAGTGCATTCATCTTAAAATAGCTAGGTGGGACAACCACACAGTCGTAGTAACATTTTTCTCAAAGTAGCTATCAGCAAAGTCAGCTAGTAAGAGGGGAAGTGTTAGTTTACGAAAAGGGGGGTGGTGCTGTGGGATTATTTAGGATACTCTTTGAAGAGGTAGAGTTTGATGTTTTCGGAAGAAATCATTTATCCTCACGTCCAGGATCTTTTTTTGACAATCGTTCCAAACGTATACATGTATGTTTTGTTGAAAACAAATGTTGTTTTAAATCTCTTACAGGCCAGATCTCGGAGTGAGATTGACATCAGACCCCAGCCCAAGTCGTGTAAGTACCCACACTGCTGTTACATGTCATCGTGCTCACTGCAATCTGTCCTGTTACAATGTGCCCCAGTTAAACGTAGTCACTCATGTCTCCTCTTGCAGTTATCCGCCCAGTAAAGGATCATCCTCACACCAAAAATCTGAAGAAGACAGACCCAGTGGCAAAGTAAGAGGATAATTACCAAAATGTCTAAAATAATCTTTTGAAAGATTACTGCTGTGGATCTGTGCTACATTTCATATTTTTCCCCATCTTCCAAAGGTATTTCCAGTACAAGCAGGACTGGGAAATGTTCAAGGCGCCAGGAGAGAAGGATAGAAAAGCACTGCACTGGGAAATCAGGGTATTAAACACCTTCTCCATAACAAACTCAGTTGGCTTACATACTTTATTTCAAGGCCACTTTTTTTGCATGTAGTGGACAAATCATGATTAATTGTAATGATGCATGACCATAATGTCTGAATGAATCACTCTTTGTATTTTCAGGAACAGCTCGCGTACCAACCTCTACCAGTGAGTATTCTTTATTTATAACAGAATTTTATCATCTTGTAACCATCCTGTCATTCATTATTTCAGGTCAGAAATTTCCTGAAAGGGATTCCCCCCCCCCAAAAAAATGTAATTTGTCCATGCCATGTTTGACACAGTCCTGCATAAATTATGCATGTCAAATATTTCAAGATAAATTGCTTTCATTATCCTGATGCCAAAAGTGTGTGTTAAGACACATTTCTGTGAACTGTAAGGTAAATGGACAAAAGTATTTGTTTTTGATTCCTTTCTCTCCCCTAATTTAGACAGATCTGAGTTTCTTATTCAATGTTGTTCTGAGGGCATAACCACATTAGGTTTTAGTCAAGTAATCCAAGTTGATAGAGAATGTATAATAAGGGACTCACATTCAAACCAGGGACCTACTGCATGGCAACCCATGTTACGCTCTCTGCCACTTGCACCAGGCATGCCTTTTTACTGTTAATGACTGTAAACCCAACCCACTGATCTTTAAAAACGAGAGTTAGAAATCAGCATCAGGTGTTGAACCTGGGACCTGTTGTTTTATACCCGCTAGCCAACCTGCCTCCCTAACCTGGCTCCTCTTATTTGACTCAAACCTGTCACTGGGTCGCAAGCCACACCCACTAATCATTAACCAATCACATTCCTAAATGGCTAGACAGGTGAACGCAAGGACTCCACCTTTCCAGTCATTACAAATTAGAGATTACTTCAAGGAAGGGTCCACTTTTAAAGAATTTGAAAAGGAACAAGTAAAACCACTGATGCTGCATTGCTCCCTGGAAACCACAGACATGGGTCAAACATGGCCTAACGGAAAATGTATTTAAAAAAATTCTGGGGGGGTAAATACCTAGCGATGACTGAAAACATTGACATCTTGTAATGTCCCCCCCTCCAGCCGAAGCCTCGAAGAGTATTTGTGCCCAACACCTACGTGGTGCCTACAGAGAAGAAACGCTCCGCCCTGAGATGGGAAATACGACATGACTTGGCCAATGGACTCCTACCGCCAATCAACTATCGACTCTAGGCCTTATGTACTTTACGCCTAAAATAGGCTCTCTTTTAATCACCAGTTTGCATATCTTATCATTGACATGTATTTATTATATTAAAAGGCATGACAAACATTTTGTATCATTGAATATGTTACGCGACGGTATTCCTTCACCCAGTGCCTTCAAGGCAGGTCAGTGTAGGGGTGTTTGAAGGGGTACAGCGGTGTGAAGCGTTCGTCGTGCCAAAGCAGCTTGTTTTCCAGAAACTTCACTGCTTCCAGGGTGAGGACCAGGACCTCGTGTTTTCGCATGCTATGAACGTTCAGGCCTGTGGAAGACAAGTTATCAGGAAAGATTTTAAATTTACATTAATTTGCCCTGACCTGTAAATGTGTTATATAGTACCATGTAAACTAACACAATGTTGCTTTTAGGTCAATTATACACAGTGTATGAAACATTAAGAACACCTTCCTAATATTGAGTTGCCCACCCTCTTTTGCCCTCAGAACAGCCTCAATTTGTTGGGGCATGGACTCTACAAGGTGTCAAGCATTCCACAGGGATGCTGGCCATTGTTGACTCCAATGCGTCACACAGTTAGTCAAGCTGGCTGGATGTTCTTTGGGTGGTGGATCATTGATGATACGCACGGGAAACTGTTGAGCATGAAAAACCCAGCAGCGTAGCAGTTCTTGACATAAACAGGTGCGCCTGGCACCTACTACCATATCCCGTTCAAAGGCACCCACATCTTGCCCATTCACCCTCTGAATGGCACACATACACAATCCATGTCTCAAGACTTAAAAGTCCTAGTAATTTTCTAAATTAGTGTCAATTTACCTATGGCTGGAATGACATTCACAGTCTTCAAGCTCTCAGTGGCCTGAAGGATGTTCTCAGGAAGCTCTTCGCCCCTGTAAAATATCAGACTCAATCGTCAGCTAGGATGTCCACTGAACAGAGTTTTTTTTTGTTCACTGCTGATACTTACACGTCAACTATCAAAACAGACTCCCCCCAATATCGGTATCTGATGAGGTCCATGAGGTACTGTGGGTCAGGTGTGGGGATGTTCAGAGTGTCAACCACATGGAGATAATCCTGAATAACAACACCCAACATCAATACAGTAGGGAGGTAGATGGCATAATTAAAAAGCATTCATTTGAGAGGATTGATTACATGATAGAGGAAGTTTAAGATGTGAATGAACTTGTACTTGTGAAAAGTGTTTTCACAAATAAAATGGTACATACCTGGGCCAGTTTGGAGCTGAGGGCAATTTTTAGCCCTTGAACACGTACTTTCATGGGAAACGTAGTAAAAACTGGTTGGTCCTCTGGGTCCATGAGAAACACCACCTGCAAAACAGAAATTATGTAATTTATTCTAATTGTTTTAAATCACTACAATGACTTTGGCTCTTAGTCGGGACTGTTCCTTCTTTTGGACTGACTGATATTTAGATGAGATTTATCTACACTGCTCAAAAAAATAAAGGGAACACTAAAATAACACATCCTAGATCTGAATGAATGAAATACTCTTATTAAATACTTTTTTTCTTTACATAGTTGAATGTGCTGACAACAAAATCACACAAATGATCAATGGAAATCAAATGTATCAACCCATGGAGGTCTGGATTTGGAGTCACACTCAAAATGAAAGTGGTAAACCACACTACAGGCTGATCCAACTTTGATGTAATGTCCTTAAAACAAGTCAAAATTAGGCTCAGTAGTGTGTGTGGCCTCCACGTGCCTGTATGACCTCCCTACAACGCCTGGGCATGCTCCTGATGAGGTGGCGGATGGTCTCCTGAGGGATCTCCTCCCAGACCTGGACTAAAGCATCCGCCAACTCCTGGACAGTCTGTGGTGTGGCGTTGGTGGATGGAGCGAGACATGATGTCCCAGATGTGCTCAAATGGATTCCGGTCTGGGGAACGGGCGGGCCAGTCCATAGCATCAATGCCTTTCTCTTGTAGGAACTACTGACACACTCCAGCCACATGAGGTCTAGCATTGTCTTGCATTAGGAGGAACCCAGGGCCAACCACACCAGCATATGGTCTCACAAGGGGTCTGAGGATCTCATCTCGGTACCTAATGGCAGTCAGGCTACCTCTGGCGAGCACATGGAGGGCTGTGCGGCCCCCCAAAGAAATGCCACCCCACACCATGACTGACCCACCGCCAAACCGGTCATGCTGGAGGATGTTGCAGGCAGCAGAACGTTCTCCACGGCATCTCCAGACTCACGTCTGTCACGTGCTCAGTGTGAACCTGCTTTCATCTGTGAAGAGCACAGGGCGCCAGTGGCGAATTTGCCAATCTTGGTGTTCTCTGGCAAATGCCAAACGTCGTGCACGGGTGTTGGGCTGTAAGCACAACCCCCACCTGTGAACGTCGGGCCCTCATACCACCCTCATGGAGTCTGTTTCTGACCGTTTGAGCAGACACATGCACATTTGTGGCCTGCTGGAGGTCATTTTGCAGGGCTCTGGCAGTGCTCCTCCTGCTCCTCCTTGCACAAAAGCGGAGGTAGCGGTCCTGCTGCTGGGTTGTTGCCCTCCTACGGCATCCTCCACGTCTCCTGATGTACTGGCCTGTCTCCTGGTAGCGCCTCCATGCTCTGGACACTACGCTGACAGACACAGCAAACCTTCTTGCCACATCTCGCATTGATGTGCCATCCTGAATGAGCTGCACTACCCGAGCCACTTGTGTGGGTTGTAGACTCCGTCTCATGCTACCACTAGAGTGAAAGCACCGCCAGCATTCAAAAGTGACCAAAACATCAGCCAGGAAGCATAGGAACTGAGAAGTGGTCTGTGGTCCCCAACTGCAGAACCACTCCTTTATTGGGGGTGTCTTGCTAAATGCCTATAATTTCCACCTGTTATCTATTCCATTTGCACAACAGCATGTGAAATTTATTGTCAATCAGTGTTGCTTCCTAAGTGGACAGTTTGATTTCACAGAAGTGTGATTGACTTGGAGTTACATTGTGTTGTTTAAGTGCGTCACTATTCTCACCAAACGATAACAGCGCTGAATATGTAAGTCTCTGGATAAGATCCTCTGTTAAATGTAAATACAATGACTAGACGTTGACAGTTTTACCTGGTAGGGACTGCAAAGACATCGGGGTGGAGGTCAACCAAACCTAACCGTTTACTGTCCCGCCTCTCCAACGTCTCCACCCATGTCTGTACTGGGCTCAGGTGTACAGGGATGACAGCGTCACACCTCCCCAACACAGGAAGACTGGAGTCTGATGGAGGAGGGGGCCTCTGGAAAGAGACCGCAAGTCATCAATAGCTTTCTTACATCTGACCTAGTTGGAAATTAATGCTCTGAAAATGACAGACCAACGTTGCATTCAACTATTTTTGTGTCTGGACAGGGTCTTACAGTCTACATGCATCTGTATAGAACTTGTTTCTTCAAATTTACACAATCAGTTCAATGATCCATAGTGCATGATAGAAGGCAGTGAATGAAAAGGCAGACCTTACTTGCTCTTGCATGGTCCACGAGATTGGAAGGGATGCGTAAATTTGAGGGTAGAGCGTATGAAGCCAACTAAAAAGAGGACATCTGACAATGAAATTTGATATGTGCCAACAGTAATTTCAGCCACTACATCTTTATTTATCCTCAATAAAGTGACAGCTAGCTAAGTTAGCATTAGCCTAGCTTAACGCTCACCCTTTTAGAAATGCCTGGACCACACACTGTAACTGATATACGAAACATTTCTGTAAGCCTAATTAAGCCAACCAAATACGTGCGATTTCTTCAAAACAGTCTTTAAATAGATCATATTTTGAAACAAACATGCATTTCCTAGATATTTCTGTTTCCAAATAAGAAAGGTGGTGCTGATGTGTCGTCGCATACTGATGACGTTTATATTGCGTAAAGGCAAGCGTCATAAGATTGCCACCTAGTGGTGCGGAGGTGAACATCCCTAATAGATGAAGAAATAGTATAATTGTTTTTTCTAACAAATATTTATACAAAAACAGCAGTTGAGTTAAATTCTTTTGAATTCTCAGCTTGAAATATTGAATTTGCCAAACGTTATTTCAATGTTCAAAAGTAAGGGAAATAAGCATTGCTTGCTGTTTGGTGTTTTAGGCTGGGTTTCTGTACAGCACTTTGTGACATCAGCTGACAGTAAGAAGGGCTTTATAAATACATTTTATTGATAAGGATTACTGTCCGAATTGGTCAGAATAATGAAGCCTAGGCTAATGAATTTTGAAGTTGTTTTGAATGAATCAGTTTGTTGAATTCATGTAAAGAAAGAAAAAACAAAGATTTACAAAAGTTACTAAATGTAATTTTATTACAATGTAGCAAGTGTAGAGTAAAACTACCATTCGAATAGCTTATCAGCAGAACATAACAAACCTTTCATGCATTTTTTTAATCACTTGACAAAAGAAAGCTTTACACATTCATTTTCAACATGTTCATAACAAATACCAATGAATTTACATTTAAAAAAGTACAAATAAGTGCAAATAATCTGATGCTTGTTTTATATGTCACAGACATTTTCTGCATTATGTTTCAACAGAAGATTGTGATTCAAACCAACCTAAAAATACATTTAGTCAGTTGTCTGAACGCTATATAAGCTTTGAAAGCCAGAATGTTGACCCTTTTAAGTTCTCATCTTCTGGAACTTCAAGGTCCACATTTGATGCACTGAAGTCGAGACTTCTGAGTGTATGAGATCTACGGTTTGACTCTTCCTTGTGATGATTTTTCAGGCTCCCAGTTCCGTCTGGTACATCCCCTTTGAGGTGTTTGGGAAATACAGTGACCAAATATCCTTCTTGATCTTCAGACATTTTGGGGTTTGAACCATGAGTAAAATTTGGCATGGAAGTTCCAATTTCAGACTGTTTTGGACTCCTTTTTGTTCTGCCGGTTTCACCAGCTGGGGCTTTCCTATGATGTTTATTGCCCTTGAGGTCAGTTCTACTCAAATTTAAATCTGGCTGTGAAACCTCTACTCCATACCTTGGGGGTGGGAGTTTAGGAACTGAGGCGTTAATACTGGCAGGACTTGAGTCTATATCAAGGTCTGCTATTGTATGACTACCCAATTTAGAAGTCTTGGATTTGGGCATTTTTAATTTCCCTGTGGGATCATTAAGGTCTGAACCTCTCAGTTCCAAACCAGACGCTTCATACTCAACTTTTGGCAAATCAATATCTGCAATGGGATAACTGGCCCTTCCTTTGACCTTCCTAGACTTCCTATCAGTGTGTGGCAGTGTCACTTCTGTATCTATGTCTTCTGCTTGCACTTTTATATGCGTTCCACCTGGGATATCAGATCTGCGTTTACCATGAGATGACACTTTGTATTCTGGGCTTCTGGTATCAGCTTTGGGTAAACTCAGGCTGACATCTGGGTGACTAACTTTCAAGTCGGGTGCTTTTAGATTCACTTTAACCTTTGGAGGAGAAATGTAATTTGTTTTCATAAAGTCCATATGTGTACCTGCCCTTAGATTGGGACTTCCAAACTGAGGCAATTTAAAGGATGGCAGTTTGAATTTTTCAGATTGTATAGCAATGTCACTGTCTGGCAAATTGAGATCAGCTTGGGGGCCTTTGAGATTACCAGAGGGAACATTTATGTCTAAATCTGGACTACCGATCCCTGTGTTTACTTTCGGGGCTGACAAACTCAGGTCCGGTCCATCAATGTCTCCATCTATTCCAGGATCTGGACCTTTCAAGCCAGAAAGGCCGAATTTGGGCATTTTGAGGTGGGGCATTTTGAATTTCCCAGAGGGTGAATCAATGTTCATATCTGGAGTGTCTACATCTATCTTAGGAGCTTCTAGGTCAACTGTAGGTAGGTCCAGGTGTCGTGAACCAATCCCACCTTTCATCTTTGACAATTTAAAACCTATGTCAGCACTGATGTCATGATCTGGTCTTTTTGGACTAGACAACACAAATTTAGGCATTTTGGGCATTTTAAATGAAGGAGTGTTGATGTCCAAATCAGGGGCTTTGATGCTATCATTTGGCCTCTCTATGGTTGGAACTCTGAATCTACCTGAGGGCATATCTGGAGCATTGAGGTCTAGTTTGGGCCCTCTGATATGACCCTTAGGTAGTCTCAAATCTGGGGGACTGATTCCCCCTTTTAGCTTTGGTGCTGAGAGGTCAGTATTGGGTAAATCATAAACTACATTTGGGCCAGATAGTCTGAAATCAGGCATCTTCAAATCAGGCATTTTTAGACCTGTTTTGGGACCTTTGAGGTTAGCTGTAGGGGTATTGATATCAATATCTGGGCCCTCTAAGTCTCCATCAATGTCAACATCTGGTCTCTTTAGGCCCCTGAATTTAGGCATTTTAAATTTGGGCATTTTTAATTTCCCAGAAGGTGCATTTATGTCAAGATCTGGGGTATTCACATCTAGTTTAGGGGCTTTGAGGTCAGCATCTGGGAAATTCAGATCTGGGGAACCAATTCCCCCCTTTATCTTTGGGGCTTTGAAATTCAGTTTTGTGGATTTTGGCATTTTACCAGACAGCCCAACTTTGGGCATTTTCAGTTTACCAGAGGGGCCGTTAATGTCCAGATCAGGAGCATTCAGATCAACCTTTGGTTTCTTCAATGTAGGTACTTTGACTTTACCTGAGGGCATATTAAAGTTTACATCTGGTGCATTGAGGTCTAATTTGGGGCCTTTGAGGTCTACATATGGCAGATCCAAATCTGGGGGACTTATTCCCCCTTTAATCTTGGGGGCTGAAAGATTTAAATCAGGCCCCTTAATTTTTGGTCCAGAGAATCCTAAATCTGGCATCTTGAAAGTTGGCATTTTGAGTTTTCCTGATGGACTGTCAATATCAGTGTCTGGAAGGTTTAGGTCTACTTTGGGACCCTTAAGTTTGGGAGATGACCAGTTCAGATCTGGTCCCTCTATAGCGCCATTAATGTCAACATCTGGCCCCTTTAGGCCTCTAAATTTAGGCACCTTTAATTTCCCTGAGGGTGCATTGATGTCGAGATCTAGTTTAGGGGCTTTGAGGTCAGCATCTGGTAAATTCAGGTCTGGAAAATCAATACCCCCCTTCATCTTTGGAGCTTTAAGATTTAATTTGGGAGATTTTGGCATTGTACCAGACAGCCCAAATTTAGGCATCTTGAATTTCCCTGAGGGTGCATTGATGTCGAGATCTGGAGCATTCACATCTAGTTTAGGGGCTTTGAGGTCAGCATCTGGGAAATTCAGGTCTGGAAAATCAATTCCCCCCTTCATCTTTGGAGCTTTAAGATTTAATTTGGGAGATTTTGGCATTGTACCAGACAGCCCAAATTTAGGCATCTTGAATTTCCCTGAGGGTGCATTGATGTCGAGATCTGGAGCATTCACATCTAGTTTAGGGGCTTTGAGGTCAGCATCTGGGAAATTCAGGTCTGGAAAATCAATTCCCCCCTTTATCTTTGGAGCTTTAAGATTTAAGTTGGGAGATTTTGGCATTGTACCAGACAGCCCAAATTTAGGCATCTTGAATTTCCCTGAGGGTGCATTGATGTTGAGATCTGGAGCATTCACATCTAGTTTAGGGGCTTTGAGGTCAGCATCTGGGAAATTCAGGTCTGGAAAATCAATTCCCCCCTTCATCTTTGGAGCTTTAAGATTTAATTTGGGAGATTTTGGCATTGTACCAGACAGCCCAAATTTAGGCATCTTGAATTTCCCTGAGGGTGCATTGATGTCGAGATCTGGAGCATTCACATCTAGTTTAGGGGCTTTGAGGTCAGCATCTGGTAAATTCAGGTCTGGAAAATCAATTCCCCCCTTCATCTTTGGAGCTTTAAGATTTAATTTGGGAGATTTTGGCATTGTACCAGACAGCCCAAATTTAGGCATCTTGAATTTCCCTGAGGGTGCATTGATGTCGAGATCTGGAGCATTCACATCTAGTTTAGGGGCTTTGAGGTCAGCATCTGGTAAATTCAGGTCTGGAAAATCAATTCCCCCCTTCATCTTTGGAGCTTTAAGATTTAATTTGGGAGATTTTGGCATTGTACCAGACAGCCCAAATTTAGGCATCTTGAATTTCCCTGAGGGTGCATTGATGTCGAGATCTGGAGCATTCACATCTAGTTTAGGGGCTTTGAGGTCAGCATCTGGTAAATTCAGGTCTGGAAAATCAATTCCCCCCTTCATTTTTGGAGCTTTAAGATTTAATTTGGGAGATTTTGGCATTGTACCAGACAGCCCAAATTTAGGCATCTTGAATTTCCCTGAGGGTGCATTGATGTTGAGATCTGGAGCATTCACATCTAGTTTAGGGGCTTTGAGGTCAGCATCTGGGAAATTCAGGTCTGGAAAATCAATTCCCCCCTTCATCTTTGGAGCTTTAAGATTTAATTTGGGAGATTTTGGCATTTTACCAGACAGCCCAAATGTGGGCATTTTCAGTTTACCAGAGGGGCCGTTAATGTCCAGATCAGGAGCATTCAGATCAACCTTTGGTTTCTTCAATGTAGGTACTTTGACTTTACCTGAGGGCATATTAAAGTTTACATCTGGTGCATTGAGGTCTAATTTGGGGCCTTTGAGGTCTACATATGGCAGATCCAAATCTGGGGGACTTATTCCCCCTTTAATCTTGGGGGCTGAAAGATTTAAATCAGGCCCCTTAATTTTTGGTCCAGAGAATCCTAAATCTGGCATCTTGAAAGTTGGCATTTTGAGTTTTCCTGATGGACTGTCAATATCAGTGTCTGGAAGGTTTAGGTCTACTTTGGGACCCTTAAGTTTGGGAGATGACCAGTTCAGATCTGGTCCCTCTATAGCACCATTAATGTCAACATCTGGCCCCTTTAGGCCTCTAAATTTAGGCACCTTTAATTTCCCTGAGGGTGCATTGATGTCGAGATCTAGTTTAGGGGCTTTGAGGTCAGCATCTGGTAAATTCAGGTCTGGAAAATCAATACCCCCCTTCATCTTTGGAGCTTTAAGATTTAATTTGGGAGATTTTGGCATTGTACCAGACAGCCCAAATTTAGGCATCTTGAATTTCCCTGAGGGTGCATTGATGTCGAGATCTGGAGCATTCACATCTAGTTTAGGGGCTTTGAGGTCAGCATCTGGGAAATTCAGGTCTGGAAAATCAATTCCCCCCTTCATCTTTGGAGCTTTAAGATTTAATTTGGGAGATTTTGGCATTGTACCAGACAGCCCAAATTTAGGCATCTTGAATTTCCCTGAGGGTGCATTGATGTCGAGATCTGGAGCATTCACATCTAGTTTAGGGGCTTTGAGGTCAGCATCTGGGAAATTCAGGTCTGGAAAATCAATTCCCCCCTTTATCTTTGGAGCTTTAAGATTTAAGTTGGGAGATTTTGGCATTGTACCAGACAGCCCAAATTTAGGCATCTTGAATTTCCCTGAGGGTGCATTGATGTTGAGATCTGGAGCATTCACATCTAGTTTAGGGGCTTTGAGGTCAGCATCTGGGAAATTCAGGTCTGGAAAATCAATTCCCCCCTTCATCTTTGGAGCTTTAAGATTTAATTTGGGAGATTTTGGCATTGTACCAGACAGCCCAAATTTAGGCATCTTGAATTTCCCTGAGGGTGCATTGATGTCGAGATCTGGAGCATTCACATCTAGTTTAGGGGCTTTGAGGTCAGCATCTGGTAAATTCAGGTCTGGAAAATCAATTCCCCCCTTCATCTTTGGAGCTTTAAGATTTAATTTGGGAGATTTTGGCATTGTACCAGACAGCCCAAATTTAGGCATCTTGAATTTCCCTGAGGGTGCATTGATGTCGAGATCTGGAGCATTCACATCTAGTTTAGGGGCTTTGAGGTCAGCATCTGGGAAATTCAGGTCTGGAAAATCAATTCCCCCCTTCATCTTTGGAGCTTTAAGATTTAATTTGGGAGATTTTGGCATTGTACCAGACAGCCCAAATTTAGGCATCTTGAATTTCCCTGAGGGTGCATTGATGTTGAGATCTGGAGCATTCACATCTAGTTTAGGGGCTTTGAGGTCAGCATCTGGGAAATTCAGGTCTGGAAAATCAATTCCCCCCTTCATCTTTGGAGCTTTAAGATTTAATTTGGGAGATTTTGGCATTTTACCAGACAGCCCAAATGTGGGCATTTTCAGTTTACCAGAGGGGCCGTTAATGTCCAGATCAGGAGCATTCAGATCAACCTTTGATTTCTTCAATGTAGGTACTTTGACTTTACTTGAGGGCATATTAAAGTTTACATCTGGTTTATTGAGGTCTAATTTGGGGCCTTTGAGGTCTCCATCTGGCAGATCCAAATCTGGGGGACTAATTCCCCCTTTAAACTTGGGGGCTGGAAGATCCAAGTCTGGATTCTTTACCTCAAAGTCAGGCCCTCGTACATCTGGCCCTGAGAAGCCAAAGTCTGGCATCTTTAGACTTGGCATCTTTAATTTTCCAGATGGGCTACCAATATCCAAGTCTGGCGGTTTTAATTTGCAAGATAATAAGCTCAGATCTGGTCCATCCAAGTCTCCATCAATGCCAACCTCAGGCCCTTTAGGGCCCGAAAGGGCAAATTTAGGCATCTTAAACTTTGGCATTTTGAATTTTTCTGAGGGTGCATCAATGTCAATATCTGGTGTGTTTATTTCTAATTTAGGTGCTTTCAGGTTGACTTTGGGTAAATTCAAGTCAGGCGCATCAAGCCCACCTTTTATCTTGGGAGCTTTGAGACTTACCTTTGGTGTTTTTACATCAGCATCAATGCCCAGATCTGGTCTTTTTAGGCCAGATTTGGGCATCTTCAGTTTACCAGAGGAGGCATCCACATTGAAATCAGGTGCTTTGAGTTCTGCATGTGGTTCCTGTAGTTTGAAATTACCTGAGGGTATGTCAATATCTGGAGTACTGAGGTCAGGCAGACGGACGTCTAATGGACACATCTCAGCCACTGAGAGGTCCAGGTCTGGAGTCCGAACTCTTGGTCCAGATAAATCAAAGTCAGGCATACCAAGACTTAGTGTTTTGATCTTCCCAGGTGGGATACCAATGTTTGCATCTGGTAACTCTAGATCTATTTTGGAACCTTTAAGGTCTACTGAAGGTAAATCTAGATCAGGGTCATTCAGGTCAGGAGCACCAATCAAAGAGGTTTTAAGATGCATGTTTGGTGTCTTTAAAACTGCATCAATGTCTAAATCTGGTCCTTTTGGTACTGTGTGAGAGAGCCTAACCTTAGGCAATTCAAAATAACCAGAGGGATCATCCACATCAAGGTTGGGGGTTTTCAGTTTCTTGGAGGACCAGACTCTGATTTTACTTGATGGGATATTCATTATGCTGACATCTGGGGCTTGCAGATCTAGATTAGGACTTTTGAGATTAACATCTGGTGTTTGTAGGTCTCTTTGGGGACCTTTAAAATTAACTCCAAGCATATCTTTATCTGGTATCCTCATATTTGGTGTATCAACCTCAAGGCTGGGTACATTTACTCTGGGTCCAGAGAGACCCAAGTCAGGCATCTTAAATTTGGGCATTTTAACATGTTTGCCTCTTTCAATATCAAACTTTGGGGCATTGATATTTAAAGTAGGCCCAGGGACAACCTCCTCTGGTAGATTGAGCTCTGCTTCCGGGACATTGATATCTCCTACAACTTTGGGAAGTGGATCTATAACTTTCAGGTCAAGATCAGGGCATTTGAGGTCAACTTCGGGCAAAGACATATCAAATTCTAGAACATCGATAGCATCTATATCAGTTTCAAGATTTGGCCTTTCCTGGTTAACTGATGGAGCATCAATGTTTAGTGACCCATTCAAATGAGGCAGGGAGAGATCTGATGTACTAATGTTGGCATTAGGCAATGAAAGTTCTCCACCGCGAGCATCAGGTACCGCGCCTTTGACATCAAGTTTAGGCACCTTTAACTTTGGAGCAGAGAATTTGAGGTCTGGAGACTCTAGGTAGGTAGGAGCATCTACTTTGGGTGTCTCCACAACTGGGTAATCCGTGGTGAAGACAGGGAGTTTGAGGTCACCTTTCACTTTAGGCTTGTCCCAGAGAGATCCCGGTCCCTTGCCCTTCACCTGTCCATTATGGGAGCCTCTTTCCCCAGCACCTGCAGGTTGTCCAGGGCTGTCATCCGTCATGAACCTATTTATTTTGGCATTGTAGAGTCTATTATATGAATCCTTCAGCATCTGTGAAGAGAAACCAATCCTTAAAGGGACAGTTCAAGATGTTGGCAATGAAGACCTTTTATCAGATGAACTCGTGGATACCATTTTTATGTTTTTGCCTCCAGTATGAAGGAAGTTGGAGGTAGTTTTACTGGGCAATGCTAACTAGCATTACAGCAATGACTGGAAATTCTACAGGAACAGCTAGCATGCTAGCTTTCAGTCATTGCGCTAATGCTAGTTAGCAACTTCCTTCAAACTACACGCAGAGACATAAAAATGATATCCACAAGGTTATCTGACTCTGGGGAAGTAAATAAAGGGCTTCATTGCCAACATCTCAAACTGACCCTTTACCCTTTAACAAACAACATATTTTATCCAGCAACCTTCTGAAATAATTTCCCCCCTACTTATTCTATTTACTAACTATATTCCACAAACCTCCTCTGGTGCTTTGATGCTGTCCAAGGTCCCCATACTCTTGCTCAAATAATTTTTCGTCAGAACTTGAACCTTCTCATCAAATCCATTATCATCCATCAGCTTCAGTATTTTCAACACATCGTCTTTCGAAAGTTGGTCAAAGTTGATCGTGGCACCCACAATTTCATCTCCTGAAAAAATAAACATCTTCACTGTTACACATCTTCACTGTTTTACTGTTCCACAAAATTCAGACAACAATCCAAAATGTGAAATTTAACATTTTCTCAAAGAAATGTAAGTACCGCAACAGAAAGTGTATACATTAAATAAGAGACTCATACCTTCTTTGAGCCCGTGATTGCCAGAAGAGCCACCGATAATGCTGGAGATGACCAATCCTCCTTTTTCTGATTCCTCCAGCATCAGCCCCTCAGACAGGCTCCTTCTCCTCCGGTGACCAGGCTAAAAGCAGATATACAAAGGTAGGTGTGTAGTATCAGCATTGGTCATGTTTCAATAACCCAAACATCAAGTCGAATTTCAACAATAAACTTAAATAATTTTAAAAATAGAATTCACTTCCAGAAAGCAATGTTGGGGCATAGGTGTTTTTCAAAAGTACATTTCCTGTTGCTTAGCTTATTGTGTTGGAATATGCTTGTTATTACCATCATCATGGCTAATGGATAAATGATCTCACATACCATGATCCTTCTGATGTTTTCACAGCAGCCATTAATGAAATCAATTAAAAATAAATGTTGCTTGGTTTCATTCTATAATTATCAAATCATATAGGCCTAAATATTGTAGCATACTTTCATAGCCTTCAAGAGTATCAAATGCAAAGAAAGGTAATATTTCCACTCCAGAATAAAAACTACAAACAAATACAATAATGGCACAGCTCATTTTACCATGAAGACCAAAATCAGCTGAAACCACAACTAAAGAGGGGCTATGGAGAGGTAGCCTGTTTACATAAGCAAATAGGTACATGGTTGACACCCAGGTAGCTGCACCTTTGAGGTATTTGAGGTGTGGCCTTGGGAGATGGAGGGAACAACAGGAACAAGTTTGTCCATGGAAATTGAGACAAGTGCACTATAGTTGGGTGTACACAGAAGTGACCACACCCACCACTTTCTATTATGAAAAGCTTGCTGGGCAGGGGCTCAAATGAAGTTATTTGTAAACAGTATAAGTTGTGTAAGTGATTTGTGTCACATGCTTAGTGACACTGCTGCTCTATGAGCAATACATTGTGTGCTTTGCTACCAATTCCACAATGATCACAATAATCATAATTTACTTAATCATCATCAAATACCTCCAAAATATGAATATGTAAAAATATGAATCACTCAGATTTACTAAACTACACTGAGTATACAAACATTAGGAACACCTAATGCACTCCCATTTTGCCCTCAGAACAGCCTCAATTGTTTGGGGCATGGACTCTACAAGGTGTCGAAAGTGTTCCACAGGGATGTTGGCCCATGTTGACTCCAATGCTTCCCACGGTTGTGTCAAGTTGGCTGGATGTCCTTTGGGTGGTGGACCATTCTTAATACACACTGGAAATGGTTGAGTGTGAAAAACCCAGCAGGAAACTTAAATCAGTTTTACCTCATTTTTATCAGCATGTTACATGTGCAACCAGAGGGAAAAATATTCTAGACCACCTTTACTCCACACACAGAGACGCATTCAAAGCTCTCCCTCGCCCTCCATTTGGCATATCTGACAATAATTATATCCTCCTGATTCCTGCTTACAAGCAAAAATTCAAGCAGGAAGCACCACTGACTCGGTCTATAATAAAGTGGTCAGATGAAGCAGGTGCTAAACTACAGGACTGTTTTGCTAGCACAGACTGGAATATGCTCCAGGATTCTTCCGATTGTATTGAGGAGTACACCACACTCACTGGCTTTGTCAATAAGTGCATCGAGGACTTCGTCCCCACAGTGACTGTACGTACATACCAGAAGCCATGGATTACAGTCAACATTCGCTCTGAGCTAAAGGGTAGAGCTGCCGCTTTCAAGGAGCGGGACTCTAACACAGAAACTCATAAGAAATCCCTCTATGACCTACAAAGAACATATCAAACAGGCAAAACATCAATACAGGACTAAGATCGAAACGTACTACATCGGCTCTGATGCTCGTCGGATGTGGCAGGGCTTGCAAACGATTACAGACTACAAAGGGAAGCACAGCCGAGAGCTGCCCAGTGACACAATAGCCTACCAGACAAGCTAAATAACTTCTATGTTCGCTTCGAAGCAAGTAACACTGAAACATGCATGAGAGCATCAGCTGTTCCGGACGACTGTGTGATCATGCTCTCCGCAGCTGATGTGAGTAAGACCTTTAAACAGGTCAACATTCCGCAGGGCCAGGCGGATTACCAGGACGTGTACTCCGAGCATGCGCTGACCAACTGGCAAGTGTCTTCACTGACATTTTCAACTTCTCCCTGCCTCAGTCTGTAATACCAACATGTTTCAAGCAGACCACCATAGTCACTGTGTCCAAGAACACTAAGGTAACCTGCCTAAATTACTACCAACCCGTAGCACTAATGCCTGTAGCCATGAAATGCTTTGAAAGGCTAGTCATGGCTCACATCAACACCATTATCCCAGAAACCCACTCCAATTTGCATACCGCACCAACAGATCCACAGATGATGCAATCTCTATTGCACTCCACACTGCCCTTTCACACCTGGACAAAAGGAACACCTATGTGAAAATGCTATTCATTGACTACAGCTCAGCATTCAACACCATAGTGCCCTCAAAGCTCATCACTAAGCTAAGGACCCTGGGACTAAACACCTCCCTCTGCAACTGGATCCTGGACTTCCTGATGGGCCGCCCCCAGGTGGTAAGGGTAGGTAACAACACATCTGCCACATCCCCCTTCAACACGGGGGCCCCTCAGGGGTGCCACCTCAGTCCCCTCCTGTACTCCCTGTTCACTCATGACTGCACGGCCAGGCTCGACTCCAACACCATCATAAGTTTGCTGATGACACAGTGGTAGGCCTGATCACTGACAAAGATGAGACTGCCTATAGGGAGGAGGTCAGAGACCTTACCGTGTGGTACAAGGAAACAACCTCTCCCTCAACTTGATCAAGACAAAGGAGATGATTGTGGACTACAGTAAAAGGAGGACAGAGCACGCCCCCATTCTCATCAACGGGCCTGTAGTGGAGCAGGTTGAGAGCTTCAAGTTCCTTGGCGTCCACATCACCAACAAACTAACATGGTCCAAGCACACCAAGACAGTCATTGAGAGGGCACGAGAAAACCTATTCCCCCTCAGGAGACTGAACAGATTTGGCATGGGTCCTCAGATCCTCAAAAGGATTTATACAGCTGCACCATCGAGAGCATCCTGATGGGTTGCATCACTGCCTGGTATGGCTTCCGACCGCAAGTCACTACAGAGAATAGTGCTTAAGGCCCAGTACATTACCGGGGCCAAGTTTCCTGCCATCCAGGACCTCTATACCAGGCTGTGATTTCAAAGACTCCAGCCACCCTGGACTGTTCTCTCTGTTAGACTGTTCTCTCTGTTAACGCATGGCAAACGGTATTGGAGCGCCAAGTCTAGGTCCAAGAGGCTTCTAAACAGCTTCTACCCCCAAGCCATAAGACTCCTGAACGGCTAATAAAATGGCTACCCAGACTATTTGTATTGCCCCCCCCCCTCCCTCTTCTGAGCTGTTGCTATTCTCTGTTATTATCTATGCATAGTCATTTTAATCACTCTACTTACATGTACATATTACCTTAATTACTTCGACACCGGTGCCCCCACACATTGACTCTGTACCGGTACCCCCTGTATATAGCCCCGCTATTGTTATTTACAGCTGCTCTTTAATTATTTGTTATTCTTATCTCTTATTTTTTGTTTAGGTATTTTCTTAAAACTGCAATGTTGGTTAAGGGCTTGTAAGTAAGCATTTCACTGTAAGGTCTACACCTGTTGTATTTGGCGCGTGTGACAAATACGATTTGAGTTGTTCTTGACACAAATCAGTGCGCCTGGCACCTACTACCGTAGCCCGTTCAATGGGACTTAAATGTTTTGTCTTGACCATTCACCGTCTGAATGGCACACATACATGTCTCAATTGTCTCAAGGTTTTAAAATGATTCTTTAACCTGTCTCCTTCCCTTCATCTACGCTGATTGACGTAGACGTTACCAAGTGACATCAATAAGGGATCATAGCTTTCAGCTGGATTCACCTGGTCAGCAATGTTCCCTCTAGACTGCGCGCTCCCAGCCTCGAGACTGCTGCGCAGCTCCCTAGGGAGAAATATCAGCCCACGGAGAGACGTTCTCGAGCAGTGGACACCAACTGGTTGATCGATTTGTATATTTGTCTCGGGCTGTTGACGGTAGGTGCACCCGATTCCGCTGCCTGGCGCACTTGGCAGGAGAACTGTTGCGATTTTGAACCATTTAATGTGTCTGAAGGTACAACTCTACTTTCCCAACGGGCCGGGAGAGTCGGTGTACCTACCACTGGCCAATCCGAGGGCTCAGATGACCATGTCTGCAATAACGTAGCAGGCATAAAAGAAAACTACAGCAAAGTTGAAACTGTCAGATTTCAAAACGTTTTAAACCATGAGAGACTGTCAATGAATTTTATGAGTGTGTTCATGTTTAAGTTCTTACTCAGCACTGTCAAGGCTTTGTATTCAACACTTTTATAAAACATAAAATGTACATTCTTCCTATTTCCAATCAGCATTAATTAAAACAAGCACTGCAGTAGTAATGAATGAGCACTGGTGTAAAGTACTAAAGCAAAAATACTTGAAATTACTACTTAAGTCGTTTTTTGGGGTATCTGTTTTTTGGGGTATCTTTTGGGGTATCTGTACTTTACTATATTTTTGACAACTTTCACTTTCACTTCACTACATTCCTAAAGAAAATGATGTACTTTTCACTCCATACATTTCCCTGACACCCAAAAGTACTCATTACATTTTGAATGCTTAGCAGGACAGGAAATTGTCTAATTCACACACTTATCAAAAGAACATCCCTGGTTGGTCATCCATACTGCCTCTGATCTGGCGGACTCACTAAACACATGCTTCGTTTGTAAATTATATCTGAGTGTTGGAGCGTGTCCCTGGATATCCGTAACATAAGGAATTTGAAATTATTTATACTTTTACTTTTGATACTTAAGTATATTTTAGCAATTACATTTACTTTTGATACTTAAGTATATTAAAACCAAATACTTTTAGACTTTTACTCAAGTAGTATTTTAGTGGATGACTTTCACTTTTACTTGAGTCATTTTTTATTCAGGTATCATTACTTTTGTTCAAGTATAACAATTGGGTGCTTTTTCAACCACTGTGAATGAGTAGGAAAGCATATCGATAGGCTTGCATTGTTGTTATTATTAGCATGGATCTTTTTTAATATCGAAGAATATTTAACTTACTCTGTTCATAGGAGAAACAACATGAATTTGTGCATGCGGCAGAAATAAGTGGTACTCGAATTTTGCCATCAGCTGGATGACGGTGACCCTTTGTGGTCAGTGTCAGTGGTGGAAAGGGAGAGAGGAGGGATGTAATCAGAGCTGTAGTAGGCCTATATGCAAATATACCATTGCCATATATGGATCTGTGCCATTTACTTTGAGCTGGACTGTGTTTACAGCATGAGCGGTCTTGAGTAGATGTGCTTGTTTTGGGATCAAAGCAAGAGCTGCATGTAGCCATGTGTGCACATTTTGTTCATTTCCTTTGCTACTTAGTGAGTAATTAGCCCAGTTATGGAAAATTTGCAGGCAACAATAGGGGAGTGCTTGCTTCTTTACAAGAGCACAAAATATGCACATTTTTAGACATCTTTGAAAAGCCAGTCAGGTAAAGAGATTTTTTTTTGTCTTAAAGGGGGGGATGTTGTATTTTGAGATAGGCTTTAATAAGCTCAGTAGCAAATAGGCAGAGGGTAGCATCATTTGTCTGGTATGGAAATAATCATGCATTTTATTTTGTAAAGTGGTTTCTTGCATAAAACAACACAACAACATTTTCAGTCCACTCCCTTGTCTGAAGGACAAGTGGATAAACAGGTTGATGTCAAGTCCTGCATGTTGTTTTCAAAAGTCTCATGGAATGTTGGCCGACATTGAACACCACACATCGGCTGCTGCTGTAGGCTGAATGATAAAACAGCTATTTTCATGTTAAAATGTTATGGGATGGAGTTCTCCATTGTTTTTGATGGCAGGTGACTCTGGTAGCAGTGGAGGCTCGTCAGAGGAGGAAGGGGAGGACCATCCTCAGTGAGTTTCATAAAATAAACACATTATAAAACTATACTAAATATAATCACATCACCAAATAATTCATTAAAACACATTATTTGGAAATGAAGGTCTACAGTAGCCTCATCAGCACTCTGTAGGGTACCACCTTGGTGTAGCCAGAGGACAGCTAGCTTCCATTCTCTTCTGGATACATTGACTTCAATGCAACACCTAGGAGGTTCATGTTTCCCTCCACATTCCATAGGCTTAAACAGGAATTAACTCTGATTTACCACCCCAAGATATTCCTGAACAACATCTATTTGCACCCCTACTGGATGGAAATTACAAATGTAATGGCTGTGCTCAATGCAATGGCACTTATAAATGTAGATCCTTCAAACACCCACAAACAGGGAAATCGATCCCAATAAAAGGTGTTATTACGTGCTCCACTAAGGCAGTTATTTATCTTATAACTTGTCCTTGTGGTAAAAATGATGTAGGTAAAACAAAGCGCGAATTAAAAGTACGTATCTCAGAGCATCGTAGCACCATTAGGTGTACTTTACTTATCCAGTTGCGGCCCACTTCTTGGAGGCAGGCCACTCGATTTCGTCTCTGCGTTATATCGGCATCGAACATGTCACCCTCCCTAGGAGAGGGGGTGACCTTGATAATTTATTGTTAAAACGAGAGGCTGCCTGGATCTTTAATTTAAAGACCCTTGCGCCCTTCGGTCTCAATGTAGACTTTGATCTGAAGCCATTCTTGTGATTATTGTGACTTTGCCATTGTAATTGTTTGTAAACTTGTGTAGTTAAATTAATCTATGATCGTATGCTATCCATTTGTTTGTATGCTGTTCTTTGTATGACATTTTAATATTTGATTATTAACCAATGGTATTAGGCCCCTCTTGGCCATGATTACAGACACCTGTGTCTTTTGACACTATATAAACGAGTCATCCCGCAGTGTTTGTGATTATACCCTGATGAAGACAGCTTGGCTGTCGAAACGTTGGTATTACATTTTTGCATCTGAGCTCCTAGAGTGTGCGGCTCTCCTTTATTTTCAAGTTTCTACTCCACTAGCCAGCACCTCGCCTTTATAGGTGTGCGTTTCTTGTTCTTCTAGATTTAACAGGAATTATGACAACAGCCGGAGGACGTCGATCAAACTATCAGAGCTCTTGCAGCCCGAAATGACCTGTTGTTCACCCAATTAAAGGATCTAGTACTGCAGTGCATGAAATGTTGTGAGTAGTTGACTCCGACAGAGAAAGACAATATTTGAACAGTTTCGAACAAATGTATTTCTTCCAAAATTAAGGAGAAGTAAGAGAGAGATTTCGTATTTTTTTCCACTTTCAGTTTCACCGACTTAGCTAGCAAATGCAGCTAGCTAGTTTAGCCTACTCAAACACCCTGCTCAAACAGAGGGATGCTATGTTAGCTAGCTACTGTGGCTATGACTATCCAACACAACATTGGAACTCTTCCAAGTCAAGTTAAGCTTTTGTTTTAACTAATTTATTACCACCGCGGACTGCCGGTGTAAGTCCTAAACTGCTTACTTACTGCACACTGTAACATTACTTCATGATCCTAGTGGGTTTACTAACACGTTAGTTCTGTTAGCTATGCTGACTATTACGTTCCTTTAGCTAATATGGTGTAGGCTGTGTGTAGCGGGTATGATATGGTTTGTCATTGAAAGATTTTTTTTGCCTGGTCACATACAGCTGTGTTGTGCATTGAATTCCATAAGCGAAGGGAAACAGTGAGAGCAGGAGAGCGCATACATGCGAGAAGGAATACAACATGGCTGCTACGAAAGTGAACTGTGTTTTAGCATGATTAGGGGTGTATTCGTTCTGCAGATTCTGTTGAAATGTTTTTATTAAACGGAAGCAAACGGATCAAAACGGGAATAAACACACCTACATTTGTCCAATAGAAACTCTCGTATGCAAGTGTTGGACTAATGATTACACTGTATATCAGCTAGAAGCAGGCAAGTAGTGTGCAAGGCAGTATTAAATGTGTCACTGTGTGTTCATGTGTCACATTTTTCTCTCGACCTGTGTGCACCTACGTTGTAAACTTTCGATCAATAGGCTAGGTTGTAGCAACCTCATGATGGGTATAGGGAGTATCATGTAGTAGTCTAAACCTATCGCAGTTACAATGAACTGGGTGAATGGAATATGAATGACAGTAATCCAATATGCTGTAATAGAAATAAGGCCTACTCATGAAAAAAAATAATAATCCTCCCTCATCTTAAATGGCTCTGACTGCCACTGTCTGGTAGGCCCACATTATGATCAAATAGCCTCAGTAGCCTACTTGGCCACTGTTAAAACTTAAAGAAGGAACAGCCTCGGTGTTCACAGTAAATGCACACTGGAGGTTGCACAGGAATGTCACAATGCTGAAATTTGCTCAGTGCTGCAAAAGGTTCCTGGTTCCTGAGTTAATTAAGCAATTAACATACCATCATGTATAAAACAAAGCTGGGCAAGCCATTATTTTGGCTACCATGGCTATTCTTCCATTTTTGCTACTATGGATATGCCCCCATGCGATGACAATGCCCTCATTCACAGGGCCCGAGTGGTCACTGAATGGTTTGATGAGCGTGAAAACGATGTAAACCAAATGCCATGGCCGTCTCAGTCACCAGATCTCAACCCAATGGAACACTTATGGGAGATTCTGGAGTGGCGCCTGAGACAGCGTTTTCCAACACTATCAACAAAACATCAAATGACAGACTTTCTTGAGGAAGAATGGTGCCTCATCCCTCCAATAGAGTCCCAGCAGACACTTGTAGAATCTATGCCAGGGTGCATTGAAGCTGATGTGGCTCGTGGTGGCCCAACGCCCCATTAAGACACTTTATGTTGGCGTTTCCTTTATTTTGGCAGTTACCTGTATATGCACTCAAAGAAGAGGGGACTGACAGTAAGCTAAAAGCTGCAATCAGACTTTATGAAACATGACAATTACTCTGTTAAAATAATTCCCATTATTTGACTTTCATTCACATTGTGCAGAGCTGTAAGAGATTAGAGGCTGACTGAGATTTTCTCCAAGTCTAAAGTTGTATTTTATGGGCTCTCTTTTGACTCAGGACAAACTGTATGCATGTGAATATTTAACTTTTAATATGTACTGTACTGTACATACTACTGTACAAAAATATGCCAATTCAGAGTGTCTCGTCAAAATCTATGGCTTCTCCTACTCTATATGCATTCTTAATATTTTTTTTCAGGTAAAAAATGTTTCACATCAGCATATTAAAACATGATCCATGCCAATAGTTACTGTAGACAGTTGCATTACAAACCTGCACATACTGTTGCAAACTTGACACTCATCCAGCTACTACAACGATGACATCATTGTGGACTTCTTAAACAAAGCAATAGTACTTGGCACCATATAGTCTGGCTGGAGTACTTAAGCAAAAGTTGACAACTCTTACCTTAGGCTCCATTGGGCAATTTTGACTGGGTTTGCTCTTGTTATTCAGCCATTGAAGAGTTTAACCGCCAATGTGAGAGAGTTGCGACACAGTGTTATCGGTTTCTGCCGTTTACTCCTGTAGGACTGCCTACCCCGTGCCTCAGTCAACGAAAGCATACTCTCCGCTAAAGCAAACAAACGGGTTCCACATTTGGCATGTCTTTCCAGCCGCACACCATCACACACCCTCCACACCGTCACACACCCCACCCAGTCCAGGTAGGCACGGTGATCACTGAAACCTGGCCTCTCAAGACTGGAACTGTGAGATAGAGGGGGAAAAACAAACAGAGCATTCTCCACGCCAAGACAGGTGGTAAACAAATGGTCTGGTAATAGAAAAGAAAATGCAGAGGTGTGCCAAAAAGTTGTCTTGTTTCAAGGGAGGGGCAGCTAGGCGTTCATTCATGACTCATGGTAAGACACAACAATGAAGATGTGGCATGATCTAGGGATTAGATTTGATTTATGAGACATAACATTCTTACTATGTAACCATACCTTTAAGGTGGGGCTCCTCCTCCTTCCAATTACCGTTAATGACAATTAAGTAATCGTACTGACATTCTGATCAACCCAAACTCAACAAAACAATAACATGGGATGTGTAAAACAGAAATAAAACTAATGACTAATTATGACGATTATCATAATGAACTTTAAGCAAACTCAATAAATAACAGTGACAAGACGTGTAAAACCAGTAGAGCCATTTTATATTGAACATGTTACACCTTCATTTTACTGTACATGAGAGTACTGACCTCAAGTGAAAACGCTGTATGTAAAGGCGATTCTCCCTGAGATGTTCTCTCTTACAGTGTATTACAAAACAGAAACATTCTCAAATGACTGATATGCAGTAGTTCTACTACAGAATGGCTTGAAATCATCAGATGTAACAATATTGTGAAGAGCTTCCAAACAAACGTGCTCTGTGTGAATCAGAGTGTGTGGTCGACTAGCTTCATTGTTGCAATAATTAATCAATATTAAATAAAGATGATTGTTTGAAGTCTCTCAGTATGCATGAATTTCCACGACAATATACAAAAATTCTCTGGCCTTACATTAGCCGATACAAACACACTGACTAACAGATTCACTACATGGAACAACAAAAATTACGTCTGTCTTGAAAAAATTATAGCAGGCTAGATTTACCAAATGAACTGTTTTTATTCAAACTAAAACCCTATGTAAATTACTTTTTTACTTTTTGCTTCTGGGTATGCACTCTTTATGGACGAAACGACATATGAGACGCCGTACACCTCGTCCAATTCTCCCTTGTGCCCATCGGGTGAACTGGCAATAAACTGCCAGCCTGTATGCTCTGCAAACAAAATCATAAGAAAAGTTAGTCTGATACCAAAACTAAATCACAATGTATTTATAATGAGCATTCCCCATTATTGGCTAGACTAAGATTTCATGAATCATGATGCTGTCTGCGATTCAAACTCAGGTCGTCTAATCAAAAGGTGAATGTGTTACCATCGCGCCAAACAGCGCTGGTGATAAACAGTGTTATAGGGTACTGATTATATATATTGAACACCAGCCCACAACTGATATTAACCTTAAATCATTTAGAATCAAGCAAAATGTCACCAATTATTTAATTGGCATATCTGCTGCTGACTGGTCGAGTAACCTCTTCTGCCAGGAAGTCCTTCATAAGGATTAGTGACACGTCCAAGAAATACATCGCCATCCAGACAGAAAGCTCTGACTGGATGTAACACAGCCACCACCCGCTAGGATTTTGTGCTGTATCGCCACCATCTCTCAACAAGACACACAGTCATGCTCTAGCCATTATCTGGCAGCATCCCCACTCACAACGGTTTGTGTTTGGCTACGCCAACCCTCTAGCTAAGGTGTTTTAGGCGGCATGTCTGTGTTGCTACTGCTACGAGAACAAACTCTTTGATCTGGGGCAACGATCGGCACAAACATGAACGGCTTCAGTAGGTTTATTGGCTCCCTAACTAACATTTATTTAATTCTCTGTAATGAACTCATTCTCAGACTCTGAGCTACTCTGTAAATTCAGCCATTTTTGGGAGTTCCAAAATGTTCTCTCCTGCCAGTGAAGCAACAATGCCAATATGGCGATTTACAGTTACATTTAGCTGGCATTCTAAATCCTAGTGTTTCCATTCCCCTTCAACCCCTTCTTTTTGGCACTAAACTATCTCCATATACAGTACCTGTCAAACGTTTGGACACACCTACTCATTGCAGGGTTTTTCTTTATTTGTACTATTTTCTACATTGTAGAATAATAGTGAAGACATCAAATGATGAAATAACACATATGGAATCATGTAGTAACCAAAAAAGTGTTAAACAAATCAAAAGGTATTTTATATTTGAGATTCTTCAAAGTAGCCACCCTTTGCCTTGATGACAGCTTTGCACACTGGTACCAGGGATCTTCAGACTAGTCTTGTGAAGCATGTGAGCATCCTAGAGCAAAACACCATCATGTTCATGAGTCTCATCTTTCCATAGAGGGGTCACAATAGTTTTAGGCCAAATGATTCAGATGCTGCAGATGATTTTGTGAGAAGACTGATTTTTGGGATGTCTCATGGTCTGACAAACACTGCTTTAGCTCTGTCACCTTTCACAGATCTCTAGCTTAAACTGAAAGATTTTGATGGGGATTGTATTATGCTAATTAGATTTTTGTGGGGGTGCAGACATCGACCTTAGGGGGTTAATGAAAACTGAACAATGGATTACAGTTTCTCTTGGCCCATAGACTACTTTTAGGGTGAGGAACCATTACCCAAGGGATCACTGTCCCGCCTCTCCAACGTGTCCACCCATGTCTGTACAGGGACGGGAGCATAACACTTCCTCAACACATAAAGACTGGAGTCTGATGGAGGAGGGAACCTCTCTGGAAAGAGATCATAAAACATCAAATAGCTTTCTTACATCTGACCTAGTTGGAAATGAATGTTCTGAAAATGACAGACCAACATTGCATTCAAGAATAACGGAATAATCTGTTTGTGTCTGGAGTCTGGACAGGGTTCTGCAGTCTACATGCATCTGTATGGAACTTGCACTTTTGCCCCATTCAATTTGCACCATCAGTTCAATGATCCATTATAAATGGTGCATGATAGCCTTTATAGAGTCCTACCTTTAATACTGCAGATTCCAGAATCTATTCTGGCTAAGTGCATGATAAGAAGGCAATGAATGAAAAGAAGAAGACCTACTTGATCTTGCAGGGTCCACAAATTTGTAAGGGATGCATACATTCAAGGGTAGAGCGTTCTTTCCAAAGAAAGAGAAAGGCAACATAAAAAAGGACATTTGATGATTAGCATTTATATGTACCATTGGTCAAACCAGCCACTACATATCTACAATAAAGTGACAGCTAGCTAAGTTAGCATTAGCCTGTTTTAATACACAATCTTTTAGTAATGCCTCTACCACACACTGTAAAGTTAACTGATAACAGTGCCTTGCGAAAGTATTCGTCCCCCTTGAACTTTGCGACCTTTTGCCACATTTCAGGCTTCAAACATAAAGATATAAAACTGTATTTTTTTGTGAAGAATCAACAACAAGTGGGACACAATCATTAAGTGGAATGACATTTATTGGATATTTCAATTTTTTTTAACAAATCAAAAACTGAAAAGTTGGGCGTGCAAAATTATTCAGCCCCTTTACTTTCAGTGCAGCAAACTCTCTCCAGAAGTTCAGTGAGGATCTCTGAATAATCCAATGTTGACCTAAATGACTAATGATGATAAATACAATCCACCTGTGTGTAATCAAGTCTCCGTATAAATGCACCTGCACTGTGATAGTCTCAGAGGTCCGTTAAAAGCACAGAGAGCATCATGAAGAACAAGGAACACACCAGGCAGGTCCGAGATACTGTTGTGAAGAAGTTTAAAGCCGGATTTGGATACAAAAAGATTTCCCAAGCTTTAAACATCCCAAGGAGCACTGTGCAAGCGATAATATTGAAATGGAAGGAGTATCAGACCACTGCAAATCTACCAAGACCTGGCCGTCCCTCTAAACTTTCAGCTCATACAAGGAGAAGACTGATCAGAGATGCAGCCAAGAGGCCCATGATCACTCTGGATGAACTGCAGAGATCTACAGCTGAGGTGGGAGACTCTGTCCATAGGACAACAATCAGTCGCATATTGCACAAATCTGGCCTTTATGGAAGAGTGGCAAGAAGAAAGCCATTTCTTAAAGATATCCATAAAAAGTGTCGTTTAAAGTTTGCCACAAGCCACCTGGGAGACACACCAAACATGTGGAAGAAGGTGCTCTGGTCAGATGAAACCAAAATTGAACTTTTTGGCAACAATGCAAAACGTTGTGTTTGGCATAAAAGCAACACAGCTCATCACTCTGAACACACCATCCCCACTGTCAAACATGGTGGTGGCAGCATCATGGTTTGGGCCTGCTTTTCTTCAGCAGGGACAGGGAAGATGGTTAAAATTGATGGGAAGATGGATGGAGCCAAATACAGGACCATTCTGGAAGAAAACCTGATGGAGTCTGCAAAAGACCTGAGACTGGGACGGAGATTTGTCTTCCAACAAGACAATGATCCAAAACATAAAGCAAAATCTACAATGGAATGGTTCAAAAATAAACATTTCCAGGTGTTAGAATGGCCAAGTCAAAGTCCAGACCTGAATCCAATCGAGAATCTGTGGAAAGAACTGAAAACTGCTGTTCACAAATGCTCTCCATCCAACCTCACTGAGCTCGAGCTGTTTTGCAAGGAGGAATGGGAAAAAAATTCAGTCTCTCGATGTGCAAAACTGATAGAGACATACCCCAAGCGACTTACAGCTGTATTCGCAGCAAAAGGTGGCGCTACAAAGTATTAACTTAAGGGGGCTGAATAATTTTGCACGCCCAATTTTTCCGTTTTTGATTTGTTAAAAAAGTTTGAAATATCCAATAAATGTCGTTCCACTTCATGATTGTGTCCCACTTGTTGTTGATTCTTCACAAAAAAATACAGTTTTATATATGTTTGAAGCCTGAAATGTGGCAAAAGGTCGCAAAGTTCAAGGGGGCCGAATACTTTCGCAAGGCACTGTAGCAACAACACATTTCTGTAAACCCAATTAAGACAATCAAATATGTGCGATTTCTTTAAAACAGCATTTTAAGAGATCATATTTCTTAACAAACATGTATTTTCCAGTTTCAAAATCAGAAAGGTTGTGCGTCTTTAAAAAAAATGTTTACAAAAAAATTATATTATTAATTTTGTTTATTCATAATAAAACATTATCAACAACTTACAACTACATCAAACATGTCTAAGGAAAAAAAATGCAGGTTTAAACAAAAAACAACTAAATGCGTGCAAAAATTTAAAGATATATTTAAAACATTTTTTTTTTTGTTTTTGTTAATGTCATTAACAAGATTGAATTTAAATAATCCAAAATATAAAACATGTTGGTATAGAATTATGGAATTTTTGTTTGTACATAAAGTATATGGCAACAAGAATTTAAAAAATCACAATCATTTCAATGGTCTTGTTATCATTGCAATAGTAACATTTTATATCCTTCATGTCAAAAACATGGCTAGTGTTCAAAAAGGTAAATATGTATTCTGCAAGGTTTTCCCCAAAAACTATCACAGATATACATTCATAGAACAAGTGAGTCAGATTTTCACCTTTTTCACAGAAAACGCAGATATCAAATCAAATGTATTTATATAGCCCTTCTTACATCAGCTGATATATCAAAATGCTGTACAGAAACCCATTCTAAAACCCCAAACAGCAAGCAATGCAGGTGTAGAAGCACGGTGGCTAGGAAAAACTCCCTAGAAAGGCTAAAACCTAGGAAGAAACCTAGAGAGGAACCAGGCTATGAGGGGTGGCCAGTCCTCTTCTGGCTGTGCCGGGTGGAGATTATAACAGTTCATAAATGACCAGCATGGTCAAGAAATAATAATCACAGTGGTTGTCGAGGGTGCAACAAGTCAGCGCCTCAGGAGTAAATGTCAGTTGGCTTTTCATAGCCAATCATTGAGAGTATCTCTACCTCTCCAGCTGTCTCTAGAGAGTTGAAAACAGCAGGTCTGGGACAGGTAGCACGTCCAGTGAACAGGTCAGGGTTCCATAGCCGCATGAAGAACAGTTGAAACTGGAGCAGCAGCACGGCCAGGTGGACTGGGGACAGCAAGGAGTCATAATGCCAGGTAGTCTTGAGGCATGGTCCTAGGGCTCAGGTCCTCAGAGAGAGAGAGAAAGAAAGAGAGAAAGAGAGAATTAGAGAATTAGAGAGAGCATACTTAAATTCACACAGGACACCGGATAAGACAGGAGAAATACTCCAGATATAACAGACTGACCCTAGCCCCCTGACACATAAACTACTGCAGCATAAATACTTGAGGCTGAGACAGGAGGGGTCAGGAGACACTGTGGCCCCATCTGATGATACTCCCGGACAGGGCCAAACATGCAGGATATAACCCCACCCACTTTGCCAAAGCACAGCCCCCACACCACTAGAGGGATATCTTCAACCACCAATTTACCATCCTGAGACAAGACTGAGTATCATCGAGTATCATCGATATCATCAATAGCCGCAAATAGCCACACATTTAGACAACATTGAATTACATGGATACATCTTATGTAGAATCTTAAAGTGCACTTCCTTACATTTGTTTGGTATACAATATTTGTAAGGCATCAACCAAGCTTTTTTACAGACAATGTCAGGAATTAGCATGTTCAATAATTTTTTTTCTCTAGGCGTAAGTTGATTCCATGAATTGAAATTGTCTTATGTATTTATTACAACAATATTTATTAAGTAAGCCCACGCCTTCCAAACTGAGTTCTGGATAAGCTCTGTGATCATCACCAAAGCTAAGATGAGTTTTCATTAGTGTAGTTAGACAAGGAATGGCTTTGATCAGAGAAATAAACTCCTTGAAAGGTATTGGAAACTATTCATATGCAAGAATATTACCCCTGTTGTCGAAAACAACAAGAACAAAGTCAATATTCCTCTCATGCCAGCTAGGGTAGAACAATGACTTATTCCTCATAGTTATGTCTGAATTATTCCACAAAAGAGCTTTATGTGGGGAAAAATTATGCAGGAAACATATTTTCCAGGACATTAAGATGGCGCTGAAGAGGATGGCTGACGTTTTACGGGCTCCTAACCAATTGTGCTATTTTGAGAGTTTTTTGCATTGTTTGTAACTTATTTTTAAAACTGATTTTGTACATAATGTTGCTGCTACCATTTCTTATTATCGAAAAGATCTTCTGGACATCAGAACAGCGATTACTCACCACGAACTGGAAGAAGCTTTTTCCTTTAACGAGTCCGACGAGAAGGATATGCTGCTCTCCCGGGAACAGACCCAAATCCCCATAATAAGGGTGAAGAAAAGACAGAGGAAAAGAGGACGCAGATCGGGCTGCCTTCTGAGAATCCTTAGGCGAGCGAGTAAACTCCCACTGCCATCCATTCTACTTGCTAACATGCAATCATTGGAAAATAAAATTGATGACCTACGATTACGATTATCCTACCAATGGGACATTAAGAAATGTAATATCTTATGTTTCACCGAGTTGTGGCTGAACGACAACACAGATAATATAGAGCTGGCGGGATTTTCCATGCACCAGCGAAACAGAGAAGCTATGTCTGGTAAGAAGAGGGGTTTGGGTGTGTGTCTTTTTGTCAATAATAGCTGGCGTTCAATGTCTAATATTAAATAAGTCTCTAGGTATTGCTCGCCTGAGGTAGAGTACCTTATGATAAGCTGTAGACCACACTATCTACCAAGATAGCTCTCATCTATATTATTCGTAGCCATCTATTTACCACCACAGACCGATGCTGGCACTAAGACCGCACTCAACCAACTCTATAAGGCCATAAGCAAACAAGAAAATGCTCACTTAAATTATTTTTACCTAATTTCTAATAGCATGTTACATGTGCAACAGAGACGCATACAAAGCTCTCCCTCGCCCTCCAAAATCTGAGCATAATTCTATCCTCCTGATTCCTACTTACAAGCAAAAACTAAAGCAGGAAGAACCAGTGACTCGTTCAATACGTAAGTGGTCAGATGACACGGATGCTACGCTACAGGACTGTTTTGCTACCACAGACTGGAATATGTTCCGGGATTCATCCAATGGCAGTGAGGAGTATACCACCTCAGTCATCGGCTTCATTAATAAGTGCATCGATGACGTCGTCCCCACAGTGACCGTACGTACATATCCCAACCAGAAGCAACATCCGCATCGAGGTAAAGGCTAGAGCTGTCGCTTATGAGAAATCCCGCTATGCCATCAGATGAACCATCAAACAAGCAAAGTGTCAATACAGGATTAAGATTGAATCCTACTACACCGGCTTTGATGCTCGTCAGATGTGGCAGGGCTTGCAAACTATTACGGACTACAAAGGGAAACCCAGACGTGAGATGCCCAGTGAAGCAAGCCTACCATGTGAGCTAAATGCCTTTTATGCTTGCTTCGAGGCAAGCAACACTGAAGCATGCACGAGAGCACCAGCTGTTCTGGATGACTGTGTGATGACGCTCTCGGTTGCCGATGTGAGCAACACCTTTAAACAGGTCAACATTCACAAAGCTACAGGGCCAGATGGAAAACCAGGACGTGTACTCAAAGCATGCATGGACCAACTGGCAAGTGTCTTCACTGATGTGTTCAACCTCGCCCTAACTGAGTCTGTAATACCTACATGTTTCAAGCAGACCATCATAGTCACTGTGCCCAAGGGAGGAGAGGTAACCTGCCTAAATGATTACCACCCGGATACCCTAGACCCACTCCAATTCGCATACCGCCCCAACAGATCCACAGATGACGCAATCTCAATCCCACTCCTCACTGTCCTTTCCCACCTGGACAAAAGGAAAAGCTATGTGAGAATGCTGTTCATTGACTACAGCTCAGCGTTCAATACCAGTGCCCACGAAGCTCATCACTAAGGAAGCTGGGACTAAACACCTTCCTATGCAACTGGACCCTGGACTTCCTGATGGGCCGCCCCCAGGTGGTAAGGGTAGGCAACAATATGTCTGCCACGCTGATCCTCAACACTGGAGCCCCTCAGGGGTGTGTACTTAGTCCCCTCCTGTTACTCCCTGTTCACCCATGACTGCGTGGACAAACACGACTCCAACACCATCATTAAGTTTGCTGACAACACAACAGTGATAGGCCTGATCACCGGCAACGATGAGACAGCCTATAGGGAGGAGGTCAGAGAACTGGCAGTGTGGTGCCAGGACAACAACCTCTCCCTCAATGTGAGCAAGACAAAGGAGCTGATCGTGGACTATGGGAAAAGGCGGGCCGAATAGGCCTCCATTAACATCAACGTGGCTGTATTGGAGCGGGTCGAGAGTTTCTTGTTCCTTGGTGTCCACATCACCAATGAACTATCATGGTCCAAACACACCAAGGCAGTCGTGAAGAGGGCACGACAAAACGTTTTCACCCTCTGGAGACTGAAAATATTTTGCATGGGTCCCCAGATCCTCAAAAAGTTCTACAGCTGCACCATCGAGAACATCCTGACCGGTTGCATCACCACCTGGTATGGCAACTGCTCGGCATCTGACCGTAAGGCGCTACAGAGGGTAGTGCATATGGCCCAGTACATCACTGGGGCCAAGCTTCCTGCAATCATGGACCTAAAGGCGGTGTCAGAGGAAAGCCAATAAAATTGTCAAAGACTCCAGTCACCTAAGTCGTAGACTGTTTTTTCTGCTACCGCACGGCAAGCGGTACCAGAGTGCCAAATCTAGGACCAAAAGGGTCCTTAACAGCCCCCCCCCCCCCTATTTGTTTTGTACTCTGCTACTACTCACGGTTTATTATCTATGCATAGTCACTTCACCCTTACTTACATGTACAAATTACCTCAACTAACCTGTACCTCAACTAACCTATATCGCCTCGTTACTGTTATGTTATTGTGTTACTTTTTACTTCAGTTTATTTGGTAAATATTTTCTTAACTATTCTTGAACTGACCTGTTGGTTAAAGGGCTTGTAAGTAAGCATTTAACGGTAAGGTCAACACTTGTTATATTCGGCGCATGTGACAAATAAAGTTTGATTTGATTAAAGCTTGTTGGTGAAACCTAGCCAATTTAGCGGGTAATCTTTCAAGAATATAATTACATTTCAGTAAAAATTGAAGACCTCTCAACTTACACACATTGTTTGGAATGAAATACCAGAAATGTCGTGCAGTGATTCCAAAGATATTGTACTGATGATGTTTATGTTGTGTAGAGTCAAGTGTGGTAAGACAATGTCAGGTATTAGCGGTGGGAGGTAAAAATCTCTAATAGGTGAAGCAATACTATAATTTTTAAATCAAACTAATAAATAAATAGTTCTACAAAAATAGCAGTTGAGTTAAATGTTTTATCATACTTGACAGAATGAATTTTCCAGACGTTATTTCAAGTCCAAACTGCCTACTGTCAGGATCGGGTCAGAATAATGTTGCCTAGGCTAATGCAGTTGGAAGTTGTTTTGAATTAATTGTTTTCTTGCATTATCCTTTTGTGACTAGGGGGCAGTATTTTCATTTTTGGGAAAAATAACGTTCCCGTAGTAAACGGGATATTTTGTCAGGACAAGATGCTAGAATATGCATATAATTGACAGCTTAGGATAGAAAAAAAATGTAAAAATATTGTCTGTGAGTATAACAGTCAGGATCAGGTCAGAATAATGTTGCCTAGACTAATGCAGTTGGAAGTTGTTTTGAATTAATTGTTTTCTTGCATTATTGTAAAGACAAAACAAATTATTTTAATACAGCAAATGTACAGTTAAAACACCTTTTCAATTAGCTTTTCATCCATTTTGTAAAACAATTTGACAATTTGACTTTACACATTTAATTTTAACATTCATAACAAATACCAATCAATTTACATAAAAAGTACAACTAAGTTCAAGTAACATAAGTTTTCTGCATTATGTTTCAACAGAAGATTGTGATTAAAACAAGCCTAAAATTACACTTAGTCAGTTATCTGAATGCTATGTAAGCTTTGTAAGTTTTGACCCTTTTTAAGTTCTCAGCTTCTGGAACTTTAAGGTCCACATTTGATGAACTGAAGTCGAGACTTCTGAGTGTATGAGATCTACGGTTTGACTCTTCCTTGTGCCGATTTTTCAGGCTCCCAGTTCCGTTTGGTACATCATCTTTGACATGTATGGGAAATACTTTGCAGTGATCAAATATTATTGATCTTCAGAAATTTTGGGGTTTGAACCATGAGTCAAATTTGTCATGGACATAACAATTTTAGACTGTTTTGGACTTTTTTTTATCTGTCGGTTTCACCAGCTGGTGCTTTCCTATGATGTTTATTGCCCTTGAGGTCAGTTCTTCTCTAATTAAAATATGGCTGTGAAACCACTAATCCACACTTTGGGGTGGGAGTTTAGGGACTGAGGCATTAATACTGGGAAAACTTGAGTCTATATCTGGTATTCTTGTATAACTACCCAGTTTAGAAGTCTTGTGTTTGGGAATTTAGAATTTCACTGTGAGGTCATCAAGGTTAAGGTCTGAACCTCTCAGATACACCAGACACTTGGTAATCAACTTTTGGCAAATCAATATCTGCAATGGGATAACTAGCTCTTCCTTTGACCTTCCTAGACTTCCCAACAGGCACATGTATATGTACTCCACCTGGCATATCAAATATTTTATATGCGTTCCACCTGGGATATCAGATTTGCGTTTACTATGAGATGTCACTTTGTATTCTGGGCTTCTGGTATCAGCTTTGGGTATGCTCAGGCTGACATCTGGGTGACTAACTTTCAAGTCTGGTGCTTTTAGATTCACTATAGCCTTTGGAGGAGAAATGTAACTTGTTTTCATAAAGTCCATATCTGATACTGCCCTTCAATTGCGACTTCCAAACTGAGGCAATTTTAATGACGAACATTTATGTCTAAATCTGGACTACCAATCCTCATGTTTACTTTCAGGGTTGACAAGCTCAGGTCCAGTCCCTCAATGTCTCCATCTATTCCAGCATCTAGACCTTTCAGACCAGAAAGGCTGAATTTAGGCATTTTGAGGTGAGGCATTTTGAATTTCCAAGATGGTGAATCAATGTTTATATCTGGAGTGTCTAAATCTATGTTAGGGGCTTTTAAGTCATTTGCAGGTAGGTCCAGATCTGGTGAACCAATCCAACCTTCATCTTTGACAATTTAACCTAGGTCAGCACTGATGTCATGATCTGGTCCTTTTGGTGTAGACAACCAAGGCATAGGCATTTTGAATGTAGGAGTGTTGATGTCAAAATCAGAGGCTTTGATGCTATCACTTGGCCTCTCTATGGTTGGAACACTGAATCTACCTGAGGGCATATCTGGAACATTGAGGTCTAGTTTTGGGCTTTTGTGATGACTCTTACTATAGTCTCAAATCTGGGGGACTGATTCCCCCTTTTAGCTTTGGGGCTGAAAGGTCAATATCAGGGAAGTCATAGCCAGGTTCATCTACATTTGGCCCAGATAGCCCAAAATCAGGCATCTTCAAATCTTGCATTTTTAGACCTGTTTTGGGATCTTTGAGGTTAGCTGTGGGGGCATTGATATCAATATCTGGGCCCTCTAAGTCTCCATCTATGTCAACATCTGGTCTCTTTAGGTCTCTAAATTTAAGCATTTTATATTTGGGCATTTTTAATTTCCCAGAGGGTTCATTGCTGTCAAGATCTGGGGCATTCACATCTAGTTCAGGGGCTTTGAGGTCAGCATCTGGTAAATTAATGTTTGGAACATCAATTCCCCGCTTAATGTTTGAAGCTTTGAGCCTCAAGTCTGGGGATTTTGACATTGTACCAGACAGCAAGAATGTGGGCTTTTTCAGTTTACCAGAGAGCCCATCGATGTCCAGATCAGGAGCATTAAGATCAACCTTTGGTTTCTTCAATGTAGGTACTTTGACTTTACCAGAAGGCATATTAAAGTTTACATCTGGTGCATTGATGTCTAGTTTTGGGCCTTTGAGGTCTCCATCTGGCAGATCCAAATCTGGGGGACTAATTCCCCATTTAAAATTGAGGGCTGAAAGGTCCAAGTCAGGCCCCTTAACTTTTGTTCCAGAGAAACCTAAATCTGGTGTCTTGAAAGTAGGCATTTTGAATTTTCCTGGTGGACTGTCAATATCAGCATCTGGAAGGTTTAGGTCTGCTTTGGGCCCCTTGAGTTTGGGAGATGACAAATTCAGGTCTGGTCCCTCTATATCCCCATCTATGTCAATACTTGGCCCATTCATTCCAAATTTAGGCATATTCAGATTGGGCATTTTGAATTTCCCTGTGGGTGAATCAATGTCAATATCTGGAGTGTTTACATCTAATTTAGGGGCTTTGAGGTCCATGTCTGGTAGATCCATATCAGGGGCATCAATCCCACCTTTAATCTTTGGCATTTTTAGATTTAACTTTTGTGATTTCGCACCTGCATTTATGTCTACATTTGGTCCTTTTGGCATAGTACCTGAATGCCCAAATTTGGGCATTTTCAGTTTACTAGAGGGAGTGTCAACATCAAAGTCTTGAGCATTGAGATCTAGTTTGGGCCCTTTGAGATGACCCTTAGGTAGTCTCAAATCTGGGAGATTGATGCCCCCTTTTAGCTTTGGGGCTGAGAGGTCAATATCAGGTAAGTCATAGTCAGGTTTGTCTACATTTGGCCCAGATAGCCCGAAACCAGGCATCTTCAAATCTGGCATTTTTAGACCTGTTTTGGGACCTTTGAGGTTAGCTGTGGGGGTATTGATATCAATATCTGGGCCCTCCAAGTTTCCATCAATGTCAACATCTGGTCCCTTTAGGCCTCTGAATTTAGACATTTTGAATTTGGGCATTTTGAATTTACCAGAGGGTGCACTGATGTCAAGATCCGGGGTATTCACATCTAGTTCAGGGGCTTTTAGATCAGCATCTGGAAAATTCAGGTCTGGGGAATCAATTCCCCCTTTTATCGTTGGGGATTTGAGATTCAGTTTTGTGGATTTTGGCATTTTACCAGACAGCCCAAATCTGGGCATTTTCAGTTTACCAGAGGGGCCGTTAATGTCCAGATCAGGAGCATTCAGATCAACCTTTGGTTTCTTCAATGTAGGTACTTTGACTTTACCTGAGGGCACATTAAAGTTTACATCTGGTGCATTGAGGTCTAGTTTGGGGCCTTTGAGATCTGTCAGATTCAGATCTGGGGGACTAATTACTCCTTTAAACTTGGGGGCTGAAAGATCTAAGCCTGGAGTCTTTACCTCAAAGTCATGCACTTTAACCTTTGGTCCAGAGAAACCTGAATCTGGCATCTTGAAACTTGGAATTTTGAAATTCCCTGATGGACTTCCCAAATCAGCATTTGGAATGTTTAGGTCTGCTTTGGGACCTTTGAGATTCATTGAGGGTGCTTCTATGTCCAATTTTGGCGCAGACAAGTTCAGGCCTGGCCCCTCTAGATCTCCATCTTTGTCAACATCAGGTCTTTTCGTGACAAATGTAGGCATCTTCATTTTGGGCATTTTGAATTTCCCTGTGGGTGAATCAATGTCAACATCTGGAGTGTTTACATCTAATTTAGGGGCTTTGAGGTCAATGTCTGGTAAATCCATGTCAGGGGCATCAATCCCACCTTTTAACTTTGGTGATTTCACACCTGCATTTATGTCTAGACCTCGTCCTTTTGGCAATGTGCCAAAGAGATTGAATTTGGGCATTTTCAGTTTACCAGAGGGCCCATCGATGTCCAGATCAGAAGCATTCAGATCAACCTTTGGTTTATTCAATGTAGGTACTTTGACTTTACCTGAGGGCATATCTATGTCAAAATCTGGAGCATTGAGGTCTAATTTGGGGCCTTTGAGGTCTACATCTGGCAGATCTAAATCTGGGGGACTAATTCCCCCTTTAAACTTGGGGGCGGAAAGATCCAAGTCTGAAGTCTTTACCTCTAAGTCGGGCCCTTGAACATCTGGCCCCGAGAAGCCAAAGTCTGGCACCTTTAGACTTGGTATCTTTAATTTTCCAGATGGGCTACCAACATCCAAGTCTGGCCGTTTTAATTTGGAAGATAATAAGCTCAGATCTGGTCCATCCAAGTCTCTATCAATGCCAACATTTGGTCCTTTAGGGCCCGAAAGGCTGGATATAGGCATCTTAAACTTTGGCATTTAGAATTTTTCTGAGGGTGCGTTTATGTCAATATCTGGAGTGTTGACATCTAATTTAGGTGATTTTAGGTCGACTTTGGGTAAGTCCAAGTCAGGTGCATCAAGTCCGCCTTTTATCTTGGGAGCTTTGAGAATTATTTTTGTTGTTTTTACATCATCATCATCAATTCCCAGATCTGTTCTTTTTAGGCCAGAGACGTCAAATTTGGGCATCTTCAGTTTACCAGAGGGGGCATCCACATCGAAATCAGGAGCTTTGAGTTCTGCATGTGGTTTCTTTAGTTTGAATTTACCTGAGGGTATATCAATATCTGGAGTACTGAGGTCAGGCAAACTGACGTCTGATAGACACATCTCAACCGCTGAGAGGTCCAGGTCTGGATTCCTAACTCTTGGTCCAGATATAGCAAAGTCAGCCATTCCAAGACTTGGTGTTTTGATCTTCCCAGATGGGATACCAATGTCTGAATCTGGCAATTCTAGATCTATTTTGGAACCTTTAAGGTCTACTGAAGGTAAATCTGAGATATTGACATCAGGATCAGCCCCTAAAGACCCATTCAAATGAGCTAGAGAGAGATCTGATGTACTCATGTTGGCATTAGGCAATGAAAGTTCTCCACCAGGAGCATCGAGAGTCACTGTAGAGTCTGTTCCTCTGACATTAGGCTTGGCCCAGAGAGGTCTCGGTTCCTTGCCTTTCACCTGTCCGTTAGGAGAGCCTCTTTCCCCAGAAGCTAGGGGAAAGGTTGTCCAGTAGGTTGTCCAGAGCTGTCCTCTTTCATGAACTTATTTTCTTTATTTTGGCATTGAGTCTGTTATAGGAATCCTTCAGCATCTGCAAAGAGAAAGCTATCCAATAACAATGGATATAATTGATCTAACAACCTTTTGAAAATGTACTTTATTTGTTATTCAGCTAATTCTGTTTAACTTTAAATGTATTCCACAAACCTCCTCTGGTGCTTTGATGCTGTCCAAGGTCCCCATACTCTTGCGCAAATTATTTTTTGTCAGAACTTGAACCTTCTCATCAAATCCATTATCATCCATCAGCTTCAGTATTTTCAACACATCGTCTTTTGAAAGTTGGTCAAAGTTGATCGTGGCACCCACAATTTCATCTCCTGAAAAAAATAACATTTCTCAAAGTGAAACACAGTTAAAGCATGTTGACTGAAAATGTCAATGATTCTAAATGTGGCCTTAAAAACAGCTATGTATTTTATTGATGCACAAAAGTCAGAGAAAAATCACAAAAGTGAAAGCTCAAGTTTTTTTTTTTTTTTGGGGGGGAGCTTTGAGACTCAACAACATTTTTATACATTAAATAATAGACTCAAAAGTCATACCTTCCTTGAGCCCCTGATTGGCCAAGGAGCCATCGACAACACTGGAGACGACCAATCGTCCTTTCTCTGATTCCTCCAGCATCAGCCCCCCAGAGGGCCTCCTCCCGCTGCGGACACCTGCCTAAAAGCAGACATACAAACATAGTTATAAGAAATGTGCAGACAGGCGTGTGGCCTCAGTGTTGGTCATGTTTCAATAACCCAATCATCAAATGCCGACAATGAACAATAAACGTACAAATACATGTTATTTACAATCATTTACAAATCTATAACACAATAACTTTTTAAAATAGATGTTTGAAATGGCATGCACTTCTAGAAAGTAATGCTGAGGCATAGGTGTTTTTCAAAAAGTCAGTTTCCTGTTGCTTAGCTTATTGTGTTGGAATATGCTTGTTATTACCATCATCATGGCTAATGGATGAATGATCTCACATACCATGATCCTTTATGAAAAGCTCTTCTGTCTAAACCTGTTGAGGAGGAAAGAATCACTTGAAAATAAGTGCTCAACTTGGTTTCACGCTATAATGATCAAAAGTAGTCTAAATACAGCATCATACTTTCATAGCCTTCAAGAGTATCAAATGCAAAGAAATTAGACAATAATGTCACAGCTCATTTTACCCCTTTGAACATAAAACACTATATCAGCTGAAACCATGACTAATGGGGAGCTATGGGGGATTGATAACCTGTTTACATATGCAAATTGGCAGATGGTTGACACCCAGGTAGCTGCCCATTTGAGGTATTCGAGGTATGGCCTTGGGACATGGAGTGAAACACAGGAACAAGTTTTTCCAGGGATATATATATATATATACACAGCGCACAATAGTCTGGTGTTTCCTTTTTAAAAGTAAACTCCGAAACGACCACACCCAACAGTTTCTATTATGAAAAGCTTGCCGTGGCAGGGGCTCAAATAAAGCGATTTGAAAACAACCGCTTCAGGTATGTTCTTTCAGGTCCTGTAAGTGATTTGTGTCACATGCTTCGTGAGACTACTGCTCTATGAACAATAATGTGTTCCACATTTATCATAATCATCATCATCATTAACTTCATCATCAAATACTGTACACCCAAAACATGAATATGTACAAATATGAATCACTCAGACTTATTAAACTATGTGTTTCAATATTCCCCTATTGCTTTTAAGTCAACCATAATGTTTTGAATGGAATAACTTTAATTCAGGAGCAGAGATTGAATAACTACAGGTAACAATAACTACAGGTAACTGCCAAAATAATGGAAACTCTTGAATAAATAAAGGATACAAGATATATTGATACAAAGTATGCTGGGCAGGCCATTAATTTGGCCATCATTTTGGCTACCATGGCTGCGCCCCCATCCACAGGGCATGAGTGGTCACTGAATGGTTTGATGAGCATGAAAACAATGTAAACCAAATGCCATGGAGTGGCACCTGAAACAGTATTTTACACCACCATCAACAAAACACAAAATTATGGAATTTCCCGTAGAAAACTGGTGTCGCATCCTTCCAACAGAGTTCCAGACACTTGTAGAATCTATGCCAAGGTGCATTGAAGCTTTTATGGCTCATGATGGCCCAACACTTATGTTGGTGTTTCCTTTATTTTGGCAGTTATCTGTATATGCCCTCAAAGAGTGGACTGAGTGGACTGACAGTAAGCTAAAAGCTGCAAACATGGCAATTTATTGACATTTACTCTGTTCAAATAATTCATATTATTTGTCTTTCATTCACATTGTGCAGAGTTGTAAGAGATTAGAGGCTGACTGAGATTTTCTCCAAGTCTAAGGTTGTATTTTATGAGCTCTCTATTCACTCAAGACAAACTGTATGCTTGTGAATATTTAACTTTTAATGTAGTATGTACTGTATGTACTGTACTGTACATACTACTGTACAAAAATATGCCAGTTCAGACTGTCTCTAAATGTATGATTTATCCTACTCTATATGCATCCTTAATATATTTTTATCAGGTATAAAATGTTTCGGATCAGCATATTAAAACATAATCCATAACATCGTGGCTGTACTAAATTCTACAGGGACTTCAGGTTACGAAAAAAAAGAAGGTATGGGAACTGTAAAAATATCTGAACATTATGAAGTGGATATGAACACACACGTACTCAATTACATGCTTGCTTACACATACGGACTTATACATACACACACACACCTGATCTCGCTCTCTTCTCTCACTCTCTCTTTTTCTCCTTCCCTTCTCTTCTCTCTCTATTGTCAAGAACTGTTTTATAATTTAATGTGTTTATTGTTTGTCTATCTTATTTATGTATTTGTCTACAAGTTTATATATGTTTACAACAAGCAAGGGGAAGATATCAGAATAGGGGCATTAGGGAATAATAACATATTGTACGGAATACATTTGTACTGTAGTGAATCCGTCTAGAGTAATGCAAGGTCTCTTTCATGATCATGTGAAACGTCAATTGCTATGGAAATGCTGGGATGTATTTTTCAATTATGTTAAAGGTAATTATGATGCAACTATGATGGTGATACAATATGGATTACAATTATCATCATGAATATTAAGGCTATACGCACTACATGTTACACACATAGACACTCAACCATGCAAATTGGCAGAGTTATAATTTATTTGGACATCACACATTATAGTCTTACTCTTATACAGACATTGTACACACTCACTATATCACATCCAATATCATACACATTAACCTACTCAGATTTGCTACTGTCATAGCTGAATCAGAATTAGTTTGGTAACATAGATAAATAAGAGGTTTTATTTACTTTATACTTGTCATTAGAATGTCTTCTTTTGGACTATACTGTTGGCAGTTGCATTTTCCTCTTGGGGCCCAGAGAGGGGAGAGGTCAGGCTTGTCTTTTACATGTCTGGTAATATGCAGAATATCAGAAAGGGAGAAGTCAGAATTGAACAGTGTCTTCCAATGTGAATGTATCTGTTAAACCATGTGATGGGGAGATGTTGTGGAAAATGGCAAGATTATGTTATAGTGCTTGTAAGATTATTTTATAATCTTTGTATTGCATTAGAATGGTTGTTTTATTCGACAGAATAGAGTATTCCGTTAACTATTGTGTGTGTGTGTTCCACTGAGGATGGGCCTCTATGAGATAGCACTGACAGAGGAGATTTAAGATGTCTTTGGCCAATAAAGCCTAAAGAGCATTCCAGATAGTGAGGTAATGTCTTGGTACTATGAAGTACCAGGAACGAGATTAGAATCGAAGATTAGAGACCAAACTGAACAATAATTTATAGCTAATGCTATCTGGCTATGGGATACTCCTCTCTCAAGTAAAAGGCCCTTTGTGAAGTTCCTAAGATCTGTGGTTCGTCATGTGAGTTGAGAGGGGTGTATCTTGGCTATAAAAAATACTAAGTATTCTTTTGTAAGCACTCTCAGAATTCATTTATAGACACTGAATTGATCTGAGAGTCACAGGGCTATGGTGAAGCTCATATAATTAAAGATGAAGTTTAAATAACTCTGACTGGTGTGTGGTTTGCTCTCTCATCATTGGGTAATACAGGAAATTGCCACGACACTACACACATAATATCTTGTCTCAATTTTCTAACATCTGTGGCATTGGCTCACAGGCAAACAGACAAAGGAATAAAACAAATATTGCTAGAACCTATTTCTTGAATTCAAAATATCAGACATTTGAAAGCTATAGTTTGACCTTCATAATACCTCTGAAATCAGTAACTTTACAAGCGCTAATTATGGTCAATTTAGACTGAGAATAGTGTCTAGTTATGGTAAGGGGTGAAATAAGTAAAGCCAGTTATAATTGTAACGGTTTAGCAGATTATAAAAAAAGAAGATCAGTCTTTACATGGCTAAAAGAAAAGGAATATAACATGTACTGTTTACAGGAAACTCACTCTACATCCTTAGATGAAGTTGCGTGAAAAAAGGAATGTGGTGGTGAAATTATTTTCTGTCATGGACAAAGGAACTCAAAGGGTGTGATGATATTAATTAACAAAAATGTAAATCTGAATGTGCAAATAGTCAGGAATGATTCGCAAGGAAGGTGGATCCTTTTGAATATGAAAGTGGACGAAAAAGAGATTTGGCTCATTCATTTCTAGGGTCCAAATCAGGACGATCCACACTTCTTCGAAAATATTTATACCAATTTATTGAATTTACAGGCAACAAATGATCCAGTCATTATGGTAGGAGACTATAACACAGTGTTAAGCACCTCAATGGACCGTAAAGGTAATCACTCTACACACTATCATCACCGTGCCCTTAAGGAAATCACAAATGTTATGGACACTTTAGAAATAGTGGATATTAGGAGTAGAGGTCGACCGATTAATCGGAATGGCCGATTTCAAGTTTTCATAACAATCGGAAATCAGTATTTTTGGGCCCCGATTTCAGATTATTTTTTTATTTAAAATGTTTTATTTTATTTTTTTATACCTTTTATTTAACTAGGCAAGTCAGTTAAGAACACATTCTTATTTTCAATGACTGCCTAGGAACTGTGGGTTAACTGCCTTGTTCAAGGGCAGAACAACAGATTTTCACCATGTCAGCTCAGGGGTTCCAATCTTGCAACCGTACAGTTAACTAGTCCAACGCTCTAACCATTGCACCTGCCTGTTAAGCGAATGTAGTAGAAGCCAAGGTAAATTGCTAGCTAGCATTAAACTTATCTTATAAAAAACAGTCATTCATAATCACTAGTTATAACTACTGATCCAGTTTAGCAGGCAATATTAACCAGGTGAAATTGTGTCATTTCTCTTGCGTTCATTGCACGCAGAGTCGGGGTATATGCAACAATTTGGGCTGCCTGGCACATTGCGAACTAATTTGCCAGAATTTTACGTAATTATGACATACATTGAAGGTTGTGCAATGTAACAAGACTATTTAGACTTAGGGATGCCACCCGTTAGATGAAATACCGAACGGTTCCGTATTTCACTGAAATAATAAACGTTTTGTTTATTAAACGATAGTTTCCGGATTCGATCAGATTAATGACCAAAGGCTCGTATTTCTGTGTGTTATTATGTTATAATTAAGTCTGATTTGATAGAGCAGTCTGACTGAGCAGCAGCAGGCCCGTAATCATTCATTCAAACAGCACTTTCGTGCGTTTTGCCAGCAGCTCTTCGCAAGCACAGCGCTGTTTATGACTTCAAGCCTATCAGCCTAATGGCTTGTGTAACCAATGTGAAATGGCTAGCTAGTTAGCTGGGTGTGCGCTAATACTGTTTCAAACGTCACTCGCTTTTAGATTTGGAGTAGTTATTCCCCTTGCGCTGCAAGGGCCGCGGCTTTTGTGGAGCGATGGGTAACGATGCTTCGAGTGTGGCTGTTGTCTATGTGTTCCTGGTTCGAGCCCAGGTATAGAGAGACATGGTATAGAGAGAAATAGTCCTATAAATACTATATTAACTACAACCTAAAACCTCTTACCTTGGAATATTGAAGTCTCATGTTAAAAGGAACCACCAATTTTCATGTTCTCATGTTCTGAGTAAGGAACTTCAACGTTAGCTTTTTTACAAAGCACATATTTTACATGGCACACATTTTTACATGGCACATATTTTTACATGGCACATATTTTTACATGGCACATATTACTTTCTTCTCCGACACTTTGTTTTTGCATTATTTAAACCAAATTGAACATGTTTCATTATTTATTTGAGGCTAAATTGGTTTTATTTATGTTTTACATTCAGTTAAATTAAGTGTTAATTCAGTATTGTTGTAATTGTCATTATTACAAATAAAAAAAATAAAAACTCGTCCGATTAATCGGTAGCGACTTTTTTGGTCCTCCAATAATCGGTATCGGTATCGGTGTTGAAAAATCATAATCGGTCGACCTCTAATTTGGAGACTAAAAAACCCTGACCTAGTGAGATATACATGGAGGAGATTTAATCAAGCTAATCGTCTTGGCTACTTTCTTGTCTCTTTCTCTCTTGCATCAAAGGTTAAAAAAGTTTTAATAGGAGACAGAATGCGATCGGATCATCATCTAATTGGCATTCACATAACTCTTGTAGATTTTCCACATGGACGGGGGTATTGGAAATGTAATCAAAGTTTACTGGAGGACAACTTATTTTTAACTAAGACAAAATAATTTATAACTGACTTTTTCCAGTATAATATAGGTTCAGCAAATCCCCTTATTGTTTGGGATACCTTTAAATGTACCTTAAGGGATCATTCAATTCAATATTCATCAATAATAAAAAAGCAGTTTCTGTCTAAAGAGACAAGACTAACATGTGAAATCCCTGAACTAATAGTACAGGTAGATAGCAATAAAAACTATACTACAGAGATACAAAATAAGTTAGAGTTAATAAGTTAACAATCTAATGTAATTTATTACAAAAATAAAGCAAACTGGATGGAATATGGAGAAAAATGCACAAAGTTCTTCCGGAATCTCCAATACAGGAAAGTTAACAAAAATAATTTGCAGAAACTCATTACTGAAGTCATTGTCAGCGTCGTGTGTATAGGTGGCAGGGAAGTTAGGCGCAGGAGAGTCAAAATGGAGTGTAAATGGAGTCTTTTAATAAATGTCCACGGAACATGCTCCATAACACTAAATGTACAGACATGAACAAACATGGGTACGAGGACCCGTCGCGCACCAACACGACAATAAACACCAGTGACAAAACAATCTCTGAGAAAGACATGAGGGGAAACAGAGGGTTAAATACACAACAGGTAATGAATGGGATTGAAAACAGGTGTGTGGGAAGACAAGACTAAACCAATGGAAAATTAAAAATGGATCAATGATGGCTAGAAGACCGGTGACGTCGAACGCCGAGCACCGCCCGAACAAGGAGAGGCGACGACTTCGGCAGAAGTCATCTATGATTCTCCGAATTATATTTTAAAAGAGGAAGCAAATTATTTTAGGCAGATGTTCTCTTTTCCGTCTCATCCTTTCCCACTGAATGAAGATTATGGTAAGGAATCCTTTCTAAATAATATAAATCATTGAAAAATAACAAATGTACAGAAAGATCAGTGCTGAGGCCAAATTACAGAGGAATAACTTTTTGAGGCTATTAAATCCTTTCAGTCTGGAAAAACCCCAGGGCTTGATGGCATACCGGTAGAGGTATATCAAGTATTTTTTGATATACTAAAAGCTCCATTGTTAGATTGTTTTAACTACTCCTATAGAAATGGTAGTCTGTCAGGTACTCAGCAGGAAGGTCTGATTTCTCTATTATTAAAACAGGACCCAGATGGCAAATATAAAGACCCAGTTTATCTAAAGAACTGGAGGCCCCTTACACTTCAATGTTGTGATGCAAAAATACTATCAAAATGCATAGAATTAAAAGGGTTTTATCGGGTATTGTTCATCCTGATCAGACATGTTTTTTACATAGACGATACATTGTAGATAATATACGACAACTATTAGAAATAATAGAACATCATGAAACATATAAGAAGCCAGGAATGGTATTTATAGCGGATTTCGAAAAGGCATTTTACAAAGTAAGACTGGATTTTATTTATAAATGCCTGGATTTTTTCAATTTCGGTAATTCTCTTATAAAATCAGAATTGTACAGAAAGGTCTGTACAATGCAAGAGTACAACCAATGGATTACAGCATTACCCCAAAAATGGAGGAGGCGGGTGGCAGCGGGAGGAGGTCGGGAACTGGTCTGTCTGCTCAATATAAAGGATCAAAACTGACAGAGGAATAAAAATAGCATAAATAGGAAAGTATACCAGTTTCATTTGAGGACCAGGATGTTGACAACTGTGCCATATTGATTGCAAAATAGTTGGGAAGAGATTTTTGATGTACCGATTCCATGGTATGAGTTGATACAGTGCCTTGCGAAAGTATTCGGCCCCCTTGAACTTTGCGACCTTTTGCCACATTTCAGGCTTCAAACATAAAGATATAAAACTGTATTTTTTGTGAAGAATCAACAACAAGTGGGACACAATCATGAAGTGGAACGACATTTATTGGATATTTCAAACTTTTTTAACAAATCAAAAACTGAAAAATTGGGCGTGCAAAATTATTCAGCCCCTTTACTTTCAGTGCAGCAAACTCTCTCCAGAAGTTCAGTGAGGATCTCTGAATGATCCAATGTTGACCTAAATGACTAATGATGATAAATACAATCCACCTGTGTGTAATCAAGTCTCCGTATAAATGCACCTGCACTGTGATAGTCTCAGAGGTCCGTCAAAAGCGCAGAGAGCATCATGAAGAACAAGGAACACACCAGGCAGGTCCGAGATACTGTTGTGAAGAAGTTTAAAGCCGGATTTGGATACAAAAAGATTTCCCAAGATTTAAACATCCCAAGGAGCACTGTGCAAGCGATAATATTGAAATGGAAGGAGTATCAGACCACTGCAAATCTACCAAGACCTGGCCGTCCCTCTAAACTTTCAGCTCATACAAGGAGAAGACTGATCAGAGATGCAGCCAAGAGGCCCATGATCACTCTGGATGAACTGCAGAGATCTACAGCTGAGGTGGGAGACTCTGTCCATAGGACAACAATCAGTTGTATATTGCACAAATCTGGCCTTTATGGAAGAGTGGCAAGAAGAAAGCCATTTCTTAAAGATATCCATAAAAAGTGTCGTTTAAAGTTTGCCACAAGCCACCTGGGAGACACACCAAACATGTGGAAGAAGGTGCTCTGGTCAGATGAAACCAAAATTGAACTTTTTGGCAACAATGCAAAACGTTATGTTTGGCGTAAAAGCAACACAGCTCATCTCCCTGAACACACCATCCCCACTGTCAAACATGGTGGTGGCAGCATCATGGTTTGGGCCTGCTTTTCTTCAGCAGGGACAGGGAAGATGGTTAAAATTGATGGGAAGATGGATGGAGCCAAATACAGGACCATTCTGATGGAGTCTGCAAAAGACCTGAGACTGGGACGGAGATTTGTCTTCCAACAAGACAATGATCCAAAACATAAAGCAAAATCTACAATGGAATGGTTCAAAAATAAACATATCCAGGTGTTAGAATGGCCAAGTCAAAGTCCAGACCTGAATCCAATCGAGAATCTGTGGAAAGAACTGAAAACTGCTGTTCACAAATGCTCTCCATCCAACCTCACTGAGCTCGAGCTGTTTTGCAAGGAGGAATGGGAAAAAAATTCAGTCTCTCGATGTGCAAAACTGATAGAGACATACCCCAAGCGACTTACAGCTGTAATCACAGCAAAAGGTGGCGCTACAAAGTATTAACTTGAGGGGGCTGAATAATTTTGCACGCCCAATTTTTCAGTTTTTGATTTGTTAAAAAAGTTTGAAATATCCAATAAATGTCGTTCCACTTCATGATTGTGTCCCACTTGCTGTTGATTCTTCACAAAAAAATACAGTTTTATATCTTTATGTTTGAAGCCTTAAATGTGGCAAAAGGTCGCAAAGTTCAAGGGGGCCGAATACTTTCGCAAGGCACTGTATATAAAACAACTCAAGATTCAAGACTTTGTGCTTTTCAGCTAAAATTATTATATAGAATTCTTGCCACCAACAAAATGCTGAATATTTGGGGCATAAAATCATCGAAGCTCTGCAGATTTTGTTGTGAGGATACAGAATCAATAAACCATTTATTTTGGTATTGCCCTCAGGTAGCCTGTTTCTGGTCTCAGGTTCAGGAATGGCTGAAAATGCATAGCATTGATCTAAAATTGACCCTATAAATAGTACTGTTAGGAGATCTGGTCAGACTGGGTCAGTCAATTACTAATATACTAATACTCTTAGTAAAAGTATTTACCTTCAACTCGCAATCTGTGGATTCTATTCGATTAGATTGATTGAAATTGTACGTTAAACATCACTGCATAGTTGAAAGATATGTTTTGTGTAGCAACCCGTTGTGGGTGGCCAGCAGAGATAGATGGGATGGGCTGAGGGACGCTGAGGGTTGGTATGTGGAATTGGAGTCAAGTGGGAGTGGAGTTGTTGTGTGGGAGATAGAATGATGGTCATCGATAAAAGTAAATGTTTTTTTAAGTCTAAATGAAACATAATAAAAGTACATTTGAATGACAATAAGTGACAGTGTTTTTACAACTAATGCCGGTTTGCCTGAGGCTGATGCCGTGCAGGTGTTTGTACACATGCATATACACAGACTCTCATTAAAATAAACACATACAATAACACCCACATACATGTAATAGTGCTAGACATGCACAGAAACATATCGTTGGCATTGCTGATATGACTTTAGTTGTCCTTGATGTCCTTTGTTTGAAATGTATTATTATTATTATTTGCATTGTTTGCTGTTTTCTTCTGTCTTTTCCTTTAAAAAAATCTTTAGTTCATTCTCTTGGTTGTTGTTGCATTGGGGGGGTTCTTGGGGGTGGGGAATGGAATTAATTGTATTTTTATTTATATTCCTGGGGGGACTGTGGGAGGGGTCTCAAATGGTTGATGGACAGCTATGGGGAACTGTGGGGGGGATCTTGGAGGGTTCGTGTTCACGTTTTTTTTGGCTTGGTGGTAGATCGGTCAACATGCCCTTGAGCAGGGCATTGACCCCGGATGCTTCTGTGTGTTGCTCTGAATGGGAATCTGTTGGATGACTGGTATGATGTAGTTGTTGAGCGGCTTCACTGCAAGTATATTGTGTGTTTCGAATATTCAATAAAAAAACAATTTTATTATTATTCTTTTTTTTAAACATCATCTATGCCAATAGTTACTGTAGACATTTGCATTACAAACCTGCACATACTGTTGCAAACTTGACATACTCATCTAGCTGCGGCAGGTAGCCTAGTGGTTAGAGCGTTGGGCCAGTAACCAAAAGGTTGCTGGATTGAATCCCTGAGCTGACAAGAGTGTTGGAGAATGGTTGTAATTGAAAGTTTGCTGGATCAAATTCCCGAGCTGACATGGTAAACTAAACATCTGTTGTTCTGCCACTGAGCAAGGCTGTTAACCCACTGTTCCCCGGGTGCTGTGGATGTCAATTATGGCAGCCCCCTGCCCCTCCCTGATTCAGAGGGGTTGGGTTAAATGCAGAAGATGCATTCAGTTGTACAAGTGACCCTTACAATGACATCATTGTGGACTTTGTAAACACTAGCAATAGAACCTGGCACCATATAGTCTGGATGGAGTACTTCAGCAAAAGTTTCTAAATGTAAATTGACAATCAATCAAAATCTTACCTTAGGCTCCATTGGGTTGTTTTGACCATGCAGTTTGTAGTTACTCACCCCCTAGGAGTTTTACCACTGATGTGAGAAAGTTGAGTGTTAGCAGTCCATGGTGTTCCGTACTCCTGTAGGAGTGCCTACCCTGTGCCTCCCTCACTCAGTGAAAGCATACCCTCCCCAAAGCAGAAAAACTGGTTCCAGCTTCAGCATACCTTCCCCGTGCCTCAGTCGGCGAAAACATACCCTCCCCAAAGCAGACAAACTGGTTCCATCTTCGGCATCCCTTCCCAGCCACAAACTGTCACACACATTCTCCAGTCCAGGTAGGCAGGGTGATCACGGAAAACTGGCCTCTCAAGACTGGAACTGTGAGATGGAGAGTGCCCTGTTTTTCTCTATCAACACACCAAGACAGGTGGAAAAAAATATTTGTTGATATAACAAAAATGCAGAGGTGTGCCAAAGAGTTGTCTTGTTTCAAGGGAGGGGCAGCTAGGCGTTCATTCATTACTCATGGTAATTATAAGGCACAACAATGAAGGTGTGGCATGATTGAGAGATTAAGACTTGAATAGAACTGATTTATGAGACATAACATTCTTACTATGTAACCATACCTTTAAGGTGGGGCTCCTCCTCCTTCCAATTATCGTTAATGACAATTAAGTAATCGTACTGACATTCTGATCAACCCAAACTCAACAAAACAATAACATGGGATGTGTAAAACAGAAATATAACTAATGACTAATTATGACGATTATCATAATGTAAAACCAGTAGAGCCATTTTATTTTGAACATGTTACACCTTCATATTACTGTACATGAGAGTACTGACCTCAAGTGAAAACGCTGTATGTAAAGGCGATTCTCCCTGAGATGTTCTCTCTTACAGTGTATTACAAAACAGAAACATTCTCAAATGACTGATATACAGTAGTTCTACTACAGAATGGCTTGAAATCATCAGATGTAACAATATTGTGAGGAGCTTCCAAACAAATGTTCTCTGTGTGAATGGTAAACAAATAGAAAAAGAGTAACTTTAAAATGTCTTTATTTATCTCAGTCTATTCATCTGCAACACGTCCATAGAGCAAACAGTGTGTAAACATGCATTTTATCTATGTGAAGAATGTCCATTATTGTGCACTCTGTCTAGCTATAAAGGTCATACTGCCAACAGACCAGGTGCAAGAGGAATCTCAGACATTCACAAATGATTGACGATGCTGAAATGTGAATGACTGACTTACTCTAGGAAGACAACTTTTCAGTCAAAATAAATCCATTATAGCTCTATAAATTACTCCCTTCAACACAAAAGCAATTACAGTACTTATTCTTATTATGTTCCTTCATTCCTTCTGTGCTACTGACACATCAGTTCTTTGTACCACATTAACGTGTTTCCTGAATAAAAAGCAGAGAAATTCCACAATGCCCAGGTTAGAAAATGAACCCGGCTTCCTAAAATGTAGTTAAATAATAATCTCACTTGGGTTGGACTATTAAGACCTTGCTCTCAGAGGTCAAATGTCCGTCAGTGGGCCTCAAGGCAGAAGTCTCAGCCCTTAACCACAGATCTAGGATCAGATCACCCTACACTAAATCCTAACCTTAACGATTATGGGGATGAAAAAAAATCGATTATGACCCTGGACCAGTAATTATTATAGGGCCAACTTCTACCACCTCCATTGAACAGGTGGCTGGTTGGTCCACCGAGTCCGACCACCACTGGCCTCCTGTGAGGAAACAGAGAGAGAGAGATCCCCATTGACATTTCCCATTGTCTTTAGTCCTCTGATAGCTTCTCTTCTTACTCTCCCCTCCCACCAACCAGCTTGCAGAAAATAGAGTCATCTCTTTGGCACAGATCAGCAGGGGTGTCAAACTCCACCACCTTCCCAGAATGCATCACCAGCACCCTGTCGGAGTCCAAGATGGTGTTGATCCTGTTGACAGAGAAAATCAAGGTGTCAAATTACGTTATAAATGTACCATGAAAACTTAAGTTATGTATAATTCATTTAAATGTCTACTAAAGCACTTAAGATTATTATGTAAAGTTGTGTTCATCGAGTCATTTACCTATGGGCAATGGTGAGGACGGTCTTGTCTTGAAATGTCTCTCTGATTGTCTGTTGTAGCAGTTTGTCCGTCTTTTGGTCAACGCTGGCTGTAGCTTCGTCAATACACAGAATCTATAGAGAGGAAACAATGGTTGAGAAATAAAGCCATGTTAGTTTTTTATTTCACCTTTATTTAACGAGGTAGGCCAGCTGAGAACAAGTTCTCATTTACAACTGCGACCTGGCCAAGATAAAGCAGAGCAGTGCGACAAAAAACAACACAGAGTTACACATGGAATAAACAAAAGTATAGTCAATAACAAAAGAAAATCTATATACAGTGTCTGCAAATGGAGTAAGGAGGTAAGGCAATAAATAGGCCATAGTAGCGAAGTAATTACAATTTAGCAAATTAACACTGGAGTGATAGATGTGCAAGTAGAAATACTGGTGTGCAAAAGAGCAAAAAAAGTAAATAAAAACAATATGGGGATGAGGGAGGTAGTTGGATGGGCTATTTACAGATGGGCTGTGTACAGCTGCAGCGATCAGTGAGCTGCTCAGATAGCTGATGCTTGAAGTTAGTGAGGGAGAAGTCTCCAACTTCAGCAATTTTTGTAATTCGTTCCAGTCATTGGCTGCAGAGACCTGGAAGGAAAGGTGGCCAAAGGAAGTGCTGGCTTTGGGGATGACCAGTGAGATACCTGCTGGAGCGCGTGCTATGGGTGGATGTTGTTATCGTGACCAGTGAGCTAAGATAAGGCAGAGCTTTACCTAGTAAAGACTTATAGATGACCTGGAGCCAGTGGGTCTGGCGACGAATATGTAGCGAGGGCCAGCCGACGAGAGCATACAGGTCGCAATGGTGGGTGATATATGGGGCTTTGGTGACAAAACAGATGGCACTGTGATAGACTGCATCCAGTTTACTGAGTAGAGTGTTGGAGACTATTTTGTAAATGACATCGCCGAAGTCGAGCATTGGTAGGATAGTCAGTTTTACGAGGGTATGTTTGGCAGTGTGAGTGAAGGAGGCTTTATTGCGGAATAGGAAGCCGATTCTAGATTTAATTTGGGATTGGAGATGCTTAATGAGTCTGGAAGGATTGTTTACAGTCTAGCCAGACACCTAGGTATTTTTAGTTGTCCACATATTCTAAGTCAGAACCATCCAGAGTAGTGATGCTAGTCGGGCAGGCGGATGCGGGCAGCGATCGGTTGAAGAGCATGCATTTAGTTTTACTAGCGTTTAAGAGCAGTTGGAGGCCACGGAATGAGTGTTGTATGGCATTGAAGCTCGTTTGGAGGTTTGTTGACACAGTGTCCAAAGAAGGGCCAGATGTATACAGAATGGTGTCGTCTGCGTAGAGGTAGATCAAGGAATCACCCGCAGCAAGAGCAACATCATTGATATATACAGAGAAAAGAGTTGGCCCGAGAATTGAACCCTGTGGTACCCCCATAGAGACTGCCAGAGATCCGGACAACAGGCGCTCCGATTTTACACACTGAACTCTATCTGAGAAGTAGTTGGTGAACCAGGCGAGGCAGTCATTTGAGAAACCAAGGCCGTTGAATCTGCCGATAAGAATACGGTGATTGACAGAGTCGAAAGCATTGGCCAGGTCGATGAAGACGGCTGCCCAGTACTGTCTTTTATTGATGGCAGTTATGATATCGTTTAGTACCTTGAGCGTGGTTGAGGTGCACCCGTGACCAGCTCGGAAACCGGATTGCACAGCGGAGAAGGTACGGTGGGATTCAAAATGGTCAGTGATCTATTTGTTAACTTGACTTTCGAAGACTTTGGAAAGAAAGAGCAGGATGGATATAGGTCTGTAACAGTTTGGGTCTAAAGTGTCACCGCCTTTGAAGAGGGGGATGACCGCGGCAGCTTTCCAATCTTTAGGAATCTCTGACGATACAAAAAGAGAGGTTGAACAGACTAGTAATAGGGGTTGCAACAATGGTGGCAGATCATTTTAGGAAGAGAGTGTCCAGATTGTCTAGCCCAGCTGATTGTCTAGTAATTGATATGGATGGTTGAATTCAAAGCCATGATAGTACTTGGTATGGATGGATAAATTCAAAGCCATGTTAGTAATCAATATGGATGGATGGTGTGGGCTGGTTCTTACATTAGCTTCAGTCAGCAGAGCCCTGGCCAGACACAGCAGCTGTCTCTGTCCCAAAGAGAGAGACTTGCCCCGCTCTCCCACCTCAGCACCAAGACCACCTAAGATACACAGATGTTAGTGAGGACACCTGACCGATATCTTACAGACAGAAACATGAACTAATTACTACCGTCACTCTCTTCCTTCCTTGTTCTTTCACTCTCACTTGGTTTGATACCAAACGTGAAAGTAGAATTAATGTCTTACAGGTACTAAACATGCTATGTTTTTTTTTAATGGGTCTAATCTAGGGCTGTGGCGGTCATGACATTTTGTGATTGTAAAGCAAATATCTGCCGGTCTCACGGTAATTGACCGTTAATTAACAAACACATTTGGCATCTCCTGGCTTCCACACTGATGCAGACCTTTGGAACCTCTACATTTTAAAAAGTCTAATAAACCTATGTAATATAACCTACACCATCACAATAAATCCATTATTTATTTTAGACAGGTCTAAAGAAACATGATATGAAGAAAATGCAGTCTATTTCAGAAGAACAGAAACGCATACTCTGAGTTGTCGTTATGTTAGGCCCTGATCTGGCTTTGCCATATGGCTGTGGGCGACACTAGTTCAATTAGCAGACAAGATTTGCTTAGAATTCAGTGGCATTATTTTATAGTGTGAAGAATACAATTCAAAAAGAATACATACAGTATTTAGGTTGGAGTCATTAAAACTAGTTTTTTCCACCACTCCACAAATTTCCTGTTAACAAACTATAGGTTTGGCAAGTCGGTTAGAACAGATTATTTCACTGTATCACAATTCCAGTGAGTCAGAAGTTTACAAACACTAAATTGACTGTGCCTTTAAACAGCTTGGGAAAATTCCAGAAAATTATGCCATGGCTTTAGAAGCTTCTGATAGGCTAATTGACGCATTCTGTCTCCTAGAGATGAACGTACTTTGGTGCGAAAAGGGCAAATCAATCCCAGAATGACATCAAAGGACCCTGTGAAGATGCTGGAGGAAACAGGCACAAAAGTATCTTTATCCACAGTAAAACGAGTCCTAGACATAACCTGAAAGGCCGCTCAGCAAGGAAGAAGTCACTGCTCCAAAACCACCATACAAAAGCCAGACTACGGTTTGCAACTGCACATGGGGAAACAAGATCGTGCTTTTTGGAGAAATGTCCTCTGGTCTGATGAAACAAAAATAGAACTGTTTGGCCATAATGACCATTGCTATGTTTGGAGGAAAAAGGGGGAGGCTTGCAAGCCGAAGAAAACCATCCCAACCGTGGCGCACGGGGGTGGCAGCATCATGTTGTGGGGGTGCTTTGCTGCAGGAGGGACTGGTGCACTTCACAAAATAGATGGCATCATGAGGACGGAAAATTATGTGGATATATTGAAGAAACATCTCAAGACATCAGTCAGGAAGTTAAAGCTTGTTTGCAAATGGGTCTTCCAAATGGACAATGACCAAGCATACTTCCAAATTTGTGGAAAATGGCTTAAGGACAACAAAGTCAAGGTATTGGAGTGGCCATCACAAAGCCCTGACCTCAATCCTTTAGAAAATGTGTGGGCAGAACTGAAAAAGTATATGCGAGCAAGGAGGCCAACAAACCTGAGTCAGTTACACCAGCTCTGTCAGGAGGAATGGGACAATTCACCCACCATATTGTGGGAAGCTTGTGGAAGGCTACCCGAAACGTTTGACCCAAGTTAAACAATTTAAAGGCAATGCTTCCCGAATACTAATTGAGTGTAAGTAAACTTCTGACCCACTGGGAATGTGATGAAAGAAATAAAAGCTGAAATATATCACTCTATTATTATTCTGACAGTTCACATTCTTAAAATAAAGTGGTGATCCTAACCGACCTAAGATAGGGAATTTTTACTTGGATTTAAATGTCAGGAATTGTGAAGTTTAAATGTACAGTGAGGGAAAAAAGTATTTGATCCCCTGCTTATTTTGTACGTTTGCCCACTGACAAAGAAATGATCCGTCTATAATTTTAAATGGTAGGTTTATTTGAACAGTGAGACAGAATAACAAATAAATCCAGAAAAACGCAGGTCAAAAATGTTATAAATTGATTTGCATTTTAATGAGGGAAATAAGTATTTGACCCCTCTGCAAAACATGACTTAGTACTTGGTGGCAAAACATTTGTTGGCAATCAGAGGTCAGACGTTTCTTGTAGTTGGCCACCAGGTTTGCACACATCCCACTCCTCTTTGCAGATCTTCTCCAAGTCATTAAGGTTTTGAGGCTTACGTTTGGCAACTCGAACCTTCAGCTCCCTCCACAGACTTTCTATGGGATTAAGGTCTGGAGACTGGCTAGGCCACTCCAGGAGATTAATGTGCTTCTTCTTGAGCCACGCCTTTGTTGCCTTGGCCGTGTATTTTGGGTCATTGTCATGCTGGAATACCCATTCACGACCCATTTTCAATGCCCTGGCTGAGGGAAGGAGGTTCTCACCCAAGATTTCATGATACATGGCCCCGTCCACCGTCCCTTTGATGCGGTGAAGTTGTCCTGTTCTCTTAGCAGAAAAACAGCCCCAAAGCATAATGTTTCCACCTCCATGTTTGACGGTGGGGATGGTGTTCTTGGGGTCATAGGCAGCATTCCTCCTCCTCCAAACATGGCGAGTTGAGTTGATGCCAAAGAGCTTCATTTTGATCTCATCTGACCACAACACTTTCACCCAGTTGTCCTCTGAATCATTCAGATGTTCATTGGTAAACTTCAGACGGGCATGTACAGCGGGGCAAAAAAGTGTTTCGTCAGCCACCAATTGTGCAAGTTCTCCCACTTAAAGATGAGAGGCCTGTAATTTTCATCATAGGTACACTTCAACTATGACAGACAAAATGAGAAAAAAAATCCAGAAAATCACATTGTAGGATTTTTAATAAATTAATTTGCAAATTATGGTGGAAAATAACTATTTGGTTGGTCACCTATAAACAAGCAAGATTTCTGGCTCTCACAGACCTGTAACTTCTTCTTTAAGAGGCTCCTCTGTCCTCCACTCGTTACCTGTATTAATGGCACCTGTTTGAACTTGTTATCAGTATAAAAGACACCTGTCCACAACCTCAAACAGTCACACTCCAAACTCCACTATGGCCAAGACCAAAGAGCTGTCAAAGGACACCAGAAACCAAATTGTAGACCTGCACCAGGCTGGGAAGACTGAATCTGCAATAGGTAAGCAGCTTGGTTTGAAGAAATCAACTGTGGGAGCAATTATTAGGAAATGGAAGACATACAAGACCACTGATAATGTCCCTCGATCTGGGGCTCCATGCAAAAATCCCAGAACCACACGGGGGGACCTAGTGAATGACCTGCATAGAGCTGGGACCAAAGTAACAAAGCCTACCATCAGTAACACACTACGCCGCCAGGGACTCAAATCCTGTAGTACCAGACGTGTCCCCCTGCTTAAGCCAGTACATGTCCAGGCCCGTCTGAAGTTTGCTAGAGAGCATTTGGATGATCCAGAAGAAGATTAAATTCTCCCAATCTGACCATATGACACCAAAATATAACTTTTTGGTAAAAACTCAACTCGTCGTGTTTGGAGGACAAAGAATGCTGAGTTGCATCCAAAGAACACCATACCTACTGTGAAGCATGGGGGTGGAAACATCATGCTTTGGAGCTGTTTTTCTGCAAAGGGACCAGGACGACTGATGCGTGTAAAGGAAAGAATGAATGGGGCCATGTATCGTGAGATTGAGTGAAAACCTCCTTCCATCAGCAAGGGCATTGAAGATGAAACGTGGCTGGGTCTTTCAGCATGACAATGATCCCAAATACACCGCCCAAGCAACGAAGGAGTGGCTTCGTAAGAAGCATTTCAAGGTCCTGGAGTGGCCTAGCCAGTCTCCAGATCTCAACCCCATAGAAAATCTTTGGAGGGAGTTGAAAGTCCGTGTTTCCCAGCAACAGCCTCAAAACATCACTGACCTAGAGGAGAGCTGCATGGAGGAATGGGCCAAAATACCAGCAACAGTGTGTGAAAACCTTGAAGACTTACAGAAAACGTTTGACCTCTCTCATTGCCAACAAAGGGTATATAACAAAGTATTGAGATAAACTTTTGTTATTGACCAAATACTTATTTTCCACCATAATTTGCAAATAAATTCAATAAAAATCCTACAATGTGATTTTCTGGATTTTTTTTCTTCTCATTTTGTCTGTCATAGTTGAAGTGTACCTATGATGAAAATTAAAGGCCTCTCTCATCTTTTTAAGTGGGAGAACTTGCACAATTGGTGGCTGACTAAATACTTTTTTGCCCCACTGTCTGTATATGTGCTTTCTTGAGCAGGGGGACCTTGCGGGCGCTGCAGGATTTCAGTCCTTCACGGCGTAGTGTGTTACCAATTGTTTTCTTGGTGACTATGGTCCTAGCTGCCTTGAGATCATTCACAAGATCCTCCCCGTGTAGTCCTGGGCTGATTCCTCACCGTTCTCATGATCATTGCAACTCCACGAGGTGAGATCTTGCATAGAGCCCCATGCCGAGGGAGATTGACAGTTCTTTTGTATTTCTTCCATTTGCGAATAATCACACCAACTGTTGTCACCTTCTCACCAAGCTGCTTGGCGATGGTCTTGTAGCCCATTCCAGCCTTGTGTAGGTCTACAATCTTGTTCCTGACATCCTTGGAGAGCTCTTGGGTCTTGGCCATGGTGGAGAGTTTGGAATCTGATTGATTGATTGCTTCTGTGGACAGGTGTCTTTTATACAGGTAACAAACTGAGATTAGGAGCACTCCCTTTAAGAGTGTGCTCCTAATCTCAGCTCGTTATCTGTATTAAAGACACCTGGGAGCCAGAAATCTTTCTGATTGAGAGGGGGTCAAATACTTATTTCCCTCATTAAAATGCAAATCAATTTATAACATTTGTGACATGCGGTTTTCTGAATTTTGTTGTTGTTATTCTGTATCTCACTGTTCAAATAAACCTACCATTAAAATTATAGACTGATCATTTCTTTGTCAGTGGACAAAAGTACAAAATCAGCAGGGGATCAAATACTTTTTCCCCTCACTGTATTTGGCTAAGGTATATGTAAACTTCCGACTTCAACTGTAGCTGAATAAAATAGACAGGATGCTTTCACCAAACAATTTCTGAGGGAGTGCGCTATTCTGTGTTGAGGGGTTAAAGAAATACACAATTTTAGTTGTGATACAAACTTTGGGCTACATGTTTTGATTTGTAATACAATCTAAGGCTGCAAGATGCGAGTAAGGAAGATTTGAAAAAAGTTGCATGAAAGGCATGAGCTCTGCTTTGTTGCTTGCACAGGCTGCACACACTTCATCAGTCTCTCATTCACAATTTGACAAGCACTTGATAATGCCTCAAATTTCCCGGTGGCATCCCCCTAGTGTGGCCGTAATGCCCCCTTAAAAAAACAATGCCTTTCTACAGCCAGTGGCAGTTGTGCGCTTGGTCTGAATATACAGTGCATTCGTAAAGTATTCAGACCCCTTCACTTTTTCCACATTTTGTTACATTACAGCCTTATTCTAAAATGGATTAAATTAATTTTGTTCCTCATCAATCTACACACAATGACAAAGTGAAAACAGGGTTTTAGCATATTTATTACAAATAAAAAACCTTTTAAAAGCAATGAGGCTGATCATTGACTACAGATCAGAACATGTAGCTTAAAATGTTGATAAACATTGGGCTATTTCTTCACATTATAAGCACGAATGTTCCAAAATGCAATCAATTAGCAGGAAAACGCAATTCGCAAAAGTGAGCATAAATGCGATTATGCATGCAATTCTTTATTATAAAGGTGTATTTTTATGGTGAAAATTATTTCCCCCAAATTTGAAACTCGCGTGCCGCCTATGTATGCACGTTAGGCTCTACACCGGTCATTAAGCAGATTAATGTGCTTCATTTTAAGAAGTTATTTGGCCACTTTAGTTGTGATTCAAACCTTATCAAAACATATAGGCCTATGGGCTTGGCTACATTAGGTGTTTCCTGCCTTAATGCACACAAGCGGCATCATTCACAATTGATAATATATCATTCACAAGTGATAGGCTAATCATGTCACCCATTAGACTATTCTCAAATCAAATCAAACTGTCACATGCGCAGAATACAACAAGTGTAGACTTTACCGTGAAATGCTTACTTACAAGCCCTTAACCAACAGTGCAGTTCAAGAAGAAGAAAATATTTACCAAGTAGACTAAAATAAAAAGTAATAATGAAAAGTAACACAATAAGAATAACATAACGAGGCTATATACAGGGGGCACCGGTACCGAGTCAGTGTGCGGGGGGTCAGGCTAGTTGAGGTAAACAAATGAAGGGGGGTTAATGTAAATTGTTTGGTGGTAATTTCATGAATTGTTCAGCAGTCTTATGGCTTGGGGGTAGAAGCTGTTGAGGAGCCTTTTGGTCCTAGACTTGGTGCTACAGTACCTCTTGCCGTAGCAGAGAAAACAGTCTATAACTTGGGTGACTGGAGTTTCTGACAATTCTATGGGCTTTCCTCTGACACCACCTATTATATAGGTCCTGGATGGCAGGAAGCTTGGCCCCAGTGATGTACTGGGCCGTTCGCACTACCTTCTGTAGCGCCTTACGGTCAGATGCCAAGCAGTTGCCATACCAGGCGGTGATGCAACCGGTCAGGATGCTCTCGATGGTGCAGCTGTAAAACCTTTTCAGGATCTGGGGACCCATGCAAAATCTTTTCAGTCTCCTGAGGGGGTAAAGGTTTTGTCGTGCCCTCTTCACGACTGTCTTGGTATGTTTGGACCATGATAGTTCGTTGGTGATGTGGACACCAAGGAACAAGAAACTCTCGACCCGCTCCACTACAGACCCGTCGATGTTAATGGGGGCCTGTTCGGGCCGCCTTTTCCTGTAGTCCACAATCAGCTCCTTTGTCTTGCTCACATTGAGAGGTTGTTGTCCTGGCACCACACTGCCAGTTCTCTGACCACCGCCATATAGGACGTCTCATCGTTGTCGGTGATCAGGCCTATCACTGTTGTGTCGTCAGAAAACTTGATGGTATTGGAGTTGTATTTGGCCACACAGTCGTGGGTGAACAGGGAATACAGGAGGGGACTAAGTACACACACCTGAGCGGCCCCAGTGTTAAGGATCAGCGTGGCAGACGTGTTGTTGCCTACTCGTACCACCTGGAGGTGGCCCGTCAGGAAATCCCGGATCCAGTTGCAGAGGGAGGTGTTTAGTCCCAGAGTCCTTAGCTTAGTGATGAGCTTCGTGGACACTATGGTGTTGAACACTGAGCTGTAGTCATTGAACAGCATTCTCACATAGGTGTTCCTTTTGTCCAGGTGAGAAAGGTCAGTGTGGAGTGTGATTGAGATTGCGTCATCTATGGATCTGTTGGGGCGGTATGCGAATTGGAATGGGTCTAGGGTGTCCGGGAGGATGCTGTCGATGTGAACCATGACCACCCTTTCAAAGCTCTTCATGGCTACTGACGTGAGTGCCACGGGGTGGTAATCCTTTAGGCAGGTTACCTTTGCTTCCTTAGGCACAGGGACTATGGTGGTCTGCTTGAATCTATGCACTTAAATAGCAAATGAAGGAAACCTTTCCCGTGATGAATTTTAATGCCAGCCAGGGAGGCTATACTTCTGTTTTAAAGCAAAGCAATGTGTTTAATATTAGGGAAGCCTAGCTTACAGAAAGCTGATGGGATCCTCCTCTTTTTAATAGAGGCCATCAAAACACTGTTCTCTCCCACAATTTCATATCCTATAGAAATGTTGCGCAACATGAGTTCATGAAGTGTTTGATTTGATTTCTGATTACATTTGCATTGCTGTCAGAGTGATTAGAAGGACAATAGAGTGCTGAGTACCAGGCAGTTAGAAAGTTTGGTAGGCTACTAATGACCATCAGCAGCATCAGAGCTTGGAGAAGCCTAGTTACCATGACTAACGGTCACATGGAATTTGACTGCCTTCATGACTCCTGACTGCCGGTGTGGCGGTAATATGGTCACTAACAGCCCTAGTCTAATCATAGAATGACATATAGATGGATATATTACATATAGAATCGCTATTAATGTCATATGATCGCCGTGTCATAACTTTTATCATGTATTAACTTTTAATGTGGCATAAAAACAACCAGTCATGAAGTTTTCACTTGATTGTGAAACAATCACTTCAAAAGGCACTCCTTTTAGCTACCCACGCATGTTTGTCCACTCACAAAATAATTCCAGCATCCAGTGCACCCGCAATTTTCTGAATGGAAAGACAAATCTGTTACAAAAAAAACTAAAAGTGTAATGACATTCAGCGATTGTCATTAGGCCCACTACTCTTGTAGCCCGAATTGATGCATCCAATGCTGTACGTGCGCATCTGTCACTTATCTCCGCCTTCGCAACATTTTTGTGTTCTCTTCGAACCACAGCACAATTTGAAGGGTATGCGGACCGATTTTAAGTCAACTCGTTCATTTTCATGCAGCTGACATGCGGTAATGTTAAATAATGGTGTCATTGCATATAGTTTTCTTGGCATTTCCTTTTAATTATTGCAATGGGCAACGTTTTACCAGGACGGCATTCCACCACTAATTATTTTGTCGGGACATGTTACCGGAATGTACCGGCTTACTTTCACCCATGTTTGATACCCCTCTTCTCTCCATTGGTCTCTCATTCTGTTTGTCTGTTTAATTCAACTACTCCTCCCATTTCTTATCCGCTATATCACCCTTTCATTTGCATGCTTTTTCATCATCCATCTCCCTTCTATCACCATCACAATTTCCCTCCTCTATTGTCCTCAATCCTCTCCCACCCTCCCGCTTTCTCACCGATGCGGTTGATGACAGGGCTGAGGTGACAGTGTTCCAGGACCTCCAGTAGCCGGGGGTCAGGGTGACGTCCACATGGGTCCAGGTTCTCCCTCACTGTCCCGCTGAACAGGAATGGGTCCTGGGGGATAATGGCCAGTTTGGACCTGCAGGGGGAGCCACAAATACAGTGTGAAATATTGATCTGTCAACTACTCTAGATTCATGAATGAATGAAGGAACACAGATTTCTTATATTTCAAAATATGCAGACGTGCACGATGAATGTCGTCACCTATAAAGGGCTTTTATTACAGATGCACAGATCACCATCCAAGTACACAATAATGTTGAGTCTAGCAGTTGGAAAAGTACAAAAAACATTCAAATCTATTATCATCATATCACCACCATATTCATCAACATCATCTCTTAATCCTCTCACCTGAGCTGGGCCAGTCCCACCTGTCTGGTGTCCACTCCATCCAGTAAGATCTGACCCTGGTTCAGCTCCACCATGCGGAAGAGGGCCAGGAACAGGGTGGACTTTCCTGAGCCCGTCCGGCCCACCACCCCCACCTTCTCCCCAGGCCGGACCACCAGGCTCACCCCGTCCAGGGCGTTGGGCAGCCCCTCTCTGTAGCACAGCACGGCCCCACGGAACTCCACCCAACCCTGCTCCGGCCACGAGGTGGGCACCTATGGTAAAGACGGAAGTAGATGGGTCCTCAGTCATTTAACAAATGTACTTGTTTTCTATTCCCCTGAGTGGCCACTTCAGTAAGAAGTAACTGACCAGGCTAAAAGACCCAAAAAACTTGAACAAATAGATTTAGTAATTTTAGAAATAACATCTATCCAACACCTCATAAAGACAGCCACTGAAAACCTGCCACATAACCTTCTAAAGGTCTACAGAGTGGTGTACACTTCTGACATAGAAAAAAATGAATTATGAAACCTCTTCAATGAGGTGCAGCTGAGTGGTATGCTATAAGACACACGCCCTCACAGGACTCCTCACCTGTGGGTTGCTGTGTTGTGGCTCAGTGGGCAGGGTGGTGGAGTACTCCTCGGTGCGCTCCACACTCACCAGCTGCAACTCTGTCTGGGTGAAGCTGAAGATGAGGCTTGACAGCAGGCCTGTGATGGACAGAGCATAGGACAGGGACAGACCCACCAGACCTGGCAGGGAGAACACCCATATGACAAACAGTCATTATTAAGGCCAAGACACAGCAAACAGGACATGTCTAGAGTATACTCAATACAAAACAATATTGCCCTCAGAACAGCCTCAATTCGTCAGGGAATGGACTCTACAAGGTGTCAAAAGTGTTCCACAGGGATGCTGACCCATGTTGACACCAATGCTTTCCACAGTTGTGTCAAGTTGGCTGGATGTCTTTTGGGTGGTGGACCATTCTTGATATACACGGGAAACTGTTGCGCGTGGAAAAACCCAGCAGTGTTGCAGTTCTTGACACAAACTGTGCGCCTGGCACCTACTACAAAATATTTTGTCTTACCCATTCACCCTCTGAATGGCACATACACAATCCATATCTCCATTTTCTCAAGGCTTAAAAATCAATTAACCTGTCTCCTCCCCTTCATCTACACTGATTGAAGTTGATTTAACAAGTAACATCAATAAGGGATCATAGCTTTCACCTGGATTCACCTGTTCAGACGATGTCATGGAAAGAGGTGTTCTTAATGTTTTGTACACTCAGTGTACATATACTGATACTATTTCTAAATTCTCCTCTACACCAGCCTCAACAACTAGTAGACATAAACAGTGTAATCTGAGTCAAGGCCTGTGTTGTGCTAGGTCTGTGCTGACTATGGGACACATGCTAACACGCTAGCTGGCTGCTCACCTGAGTCGATGGATTTGAACTGGTGCTGGACGACGGCGATCACGCCGATGCCCGTCACCACGACGACGCCGATTATCTGCAGGCGGATGTCCAGCCACTGCATGGCGGCGTTGCAAAGGAACAGACAGCGCTGGTTCTGCTCCAGGCGCCGCTCATTCTCCTCCTCGAATCTGGAACCACAACAGACAGAGAACATGAACCTCCTTCCACTCAAAGGTTACCTAATTCATGCATTGATAGCAATATTTCAACTGTAACCGCAGGCAGACAACTGTGTATTTATACTGAAATCCTATTCACTTATTTTTACATTTTCAAATATTACAGTAGTAGCCAGCACAAAAAACATGTTTCGGCTTGGACCTTGGACTGGTCCTAGAGAGGTACAGGTTAAGCAGGCTTTTGTGCCAGCTCAGCACTAACCGCTAACACCCCTGATTCAACTAGCCAAATCAAAGTTGGCAACCACAGATCTAGGTTGGCCTAAAACATCAATTCCTCATTCTAACTTTACCGTCCTCACCTGGAGGCACTGGAACTTGCTCGGATGGTACCCAGGCCACTCAGCGTCTCAGAGAAATGTGAATACACCGGCGAGAGGGTGAGGCTGCACAGACGCTTTAGGTCTCTGGATGTGTGTCGGTAGAAGCGCTGTGTGCAGTGGTAAAGCAGGCCCAGGGGAAGCAGGGGCACTAGGACCCAGGGCAGGCCGTAGCTCATCACTATCAGCATGCCCAGTAGGCCGAAGATGTTAGCCAGCAGGATGTTGAGGAAGAAAGGGAGAGTGTCGTCCACGCTGTACAGGTCGGAGGAGAAGCGGTTAAGGATGCGGCCCAGCGGTGTAGTGTCAAAGAAGGTAACTGTAGCCTGGATTGATATAGAGAGAGGCGGGTCAGGGGTAGTTAGGTGTGTTTGTACTCTATCATGGCAATGTAAATAGTAAACATTACAAACACGTGGATTAAGGTGGTCTAGCAGTCTAAACCGCTGCCTCCCGATCACATATAGCGCTGCAGCATGGGACCAAAGCCTTTTCAGCCTAAAACTAGCTTTCCCACTGTCTCTCCTCTATCCAATAAAGCATTTTTGTTTAAGTACAAAAAAAAGTATGTATAATAATTTAATATATGCCATATATATATATATAAATAATATTTAAGTCACTAGAAACTAGAAATGTGTGGACACACAACAAGTACACTGTAAATTATTTGAAAGCATCAACTCTCACACAGTGGAGGCTGCTGAAGGGAGGACGGCTCATAATAATGGCTGGAATGGCGTCAATGGAGTGGTATAAACCACATGGAAACCACGTCTTTGATGTGTTTGATATCATTCCATCGACTCCATTCCAGCCATTACTATGAGCCATCTTGCCCTCAACAGCCTCCACTGCTCTCACAGCATGAGTTGAACAATGAGAAGTTTTCAAAATTAATCATATTTATGCTACAAATTTAAAATACTGCCTTTGCATGATTGAAACCATGACCATGACTAAAACAGTTTCCCGAGGAGTCAACTTAACAGAAAAAGCCCACCTTGAGGACTGTGTCCAGCAGTCTGTTGTGGACAACCGATGCTGCACGGATGCCTCCATAGGCGAAGAGGAAGGCTCGGATGGCGGTGAAGATCGTGTTAGCCCCCGCAATGGAACCGTAAACCGTCAGATAGAACTTCACCTCTGAGCTTATGTTGGCGAAAGGTGTCGTTTCCATAATACTGACCGGGTGCCTGGAGATTAGGGGAGAAAACATGTATTTTAATATGCAATTGCTTAATAAATCTTGTCATGCGTGTGTGCTGCATCATGGATGTCTGTGGGATTTGACACCTCCATGAAACCTAATCCTTTTACTGCACAATCTAAAATATGTAGAGGCTCTGTATATACAGTGCCTTGCGAAAGTATTCGGCCCCCTTGAACTTTGCGACCTTTTGCCACATTTCAGGCTTCAAACATAAAGATATAAAACTGTATTTTTTTGTGAAGAATCAACAACAAGTGGGACACAATCATGAAGTGGAACGACATTTATTGGATATTTCAAACTTTTTTAACAAATCAAAAACTGAAAAATTGGGCGTGCAAAATTATTCAGCCCCCTTAAGTTAATACTTTGTAGCGCCACCTTTTGCTGCGATTACAGCTGTAAGTCGCTTGGGGTATGTCTCTATCAGTTTTGCACATTGAGAGACTGACATTTTTTCCCATTCCTCCTTGCAAAACAGCTCGAGCTCAGTGAGGTTGGATGGAGAGCATTTGTGAACAGCAGTTTTCAGTTCTTTCCACAGATTCTCGATTGGATTCAGGTCTGGACTTTGACTTGGCCATTCTAACACCTGGATATGTTTATTTTTGAACCATTCCATTGTAGATTTTGCTTTATGTTTTGGATCATTGTCTTGTTGGAAGACAAATCTCCGTCCCAGTCTCAGGTCTTTTGCAGACTCCATCAGGTTTTCTTCCAGAATGGTCCTGTATTTGGCTCCATCCATCTTCCCATCAATTTTAACCATCTTCCCTGTCCCTGCTGAAGAAAAGCAGGCCCAAACCATGATGCTGCCACCACCATGTTTGACAGTGGGGATGGTGTGTTCAGCTGTGTTGCTTTCACGCCAAACATAACGTTTTGCATTGTTGCCAAAAAGTTCCATTTTGGTTTCATCTGACCAGAGCACCTTCTTCCACGTTTGGTGTGTCTCCCAGGTGGCTTGTGGCAAACTTTAAATGACACTTTTTATGGATATCTTTAAGAAATGGCTTTCTTCTTGCCACTCTTCCATAAAGGCCAGATTTGTGCAATATACGACTGATTGTTGTCCTATGGACAGAGTCTCCCACCTCAGCTGTAGATCTCTGCAGTTCATCCAGAGTGATCATGGGCCTCTTGGCTGCATCTCTGATCAGTCTTCTCCTTGTATGAGCTGAAAGTTTAGAGGGACGGCCAGGTCTTGGTAGATTTGCAGTGGTCTGATACTCCTTCCATTTCAATATTATCGCTTGCACAGTGCTCCTTGGGATGTTTAAAGCTTGGGAAATATTTTTGTATCCAAATCCGGCTTTAAACTTCTTCACAACAGTATCTCGGACCTGCCTGGTGTGTTCCTTGTTCTTCATGATGCTCTCTGCGCTTTTAACGGACCTCTGAGACTATCACAGTGCAGGTGCATTTATACGGAGACTTGATTACACACAGGTGGATTGTATTTATCATCATTAGTCATTTAGGTCAACATTGGATCATTCAGAGATACTCACTGAACTTCTGGAGAGAGTTTGCTGCACTGAAAGTAAAGGGGCTGAATAATTTTGCACGCCCAATTTTTCAGTTTTTGATTTGTTAAAAAAGTTTGAAATATCCAATAAATGTCGTTCCACTTCATGATTGTGTCCCACTTGTTGTTGATTCTTCACAAAAAAATACAGTTTTATATCTTTATGTTTCAAGCCTGAAATATGGCAAAAGGTCGCAAAGTTCAAGGGGGCCGAATACTTTCGCAAGGCACTGTAAATGTATCTAAGTATGACTTAAAGCAGTGTGGAGTCGTAAGTGGATTATATAAGAGGAATCACACTGCACATTCGGAGTAATTGGAATCTTATCTAGGGTATCAGTGTTAACGTTGTAACAACCTCTAACTTACATTAGTCCTCCAGGAGAGAATAGCAGCAGATGTGGTGAGCTGTAGGCAGGCGTTAGAACACTCTGGGATGAACCATTGTTATTCAGGTTAGAGATCCAGTGGGACAGCCACCAGTCAGACACATTCTTAGAGGCTGAGGGACAAAGACAGCAAAATGTACAAAACATACACAAGCCTGCAAAGGCAACAGAAGTGTGATGTGATTAAGGAACCAGGTGGTCAGTGTACCTTGCATGAGGAGTAGGGACAGTAGGATGGAGACAGCCAAAGCCCCTCCTACCGCTCTCCAGTAGGCGTGGTAAACCTTCCAGGCCAGCCCGCCCACAGCCTTCTGCTCCTCCCCTGAGAGTGAAGACTCCACCTCTGCAAACAGCTCATTGGACGGACCCTGCTCCTCCTCTCGCTCAATAACATCTGATTCAAGTCAGAATGCATATAAAAACACCTGGCAATTTTTTCATACAATAGTCCACCACTCAATTCAAGATGTAGAAAGTAATTAAATGGAGCTTCGTTCCTCTGCATCAGTGATATTAGCACTGTGTCGCAAGCAATATATTCCCAAAACACAATGCTAAGAGACATTAATGACTACTGTTACCTTTCTCCTTTGCATTACTGTCATTCTTCCGGTTCTTGGGCACTGCTTCTACCAAAGGAAGGACCTCTTCAGGTGTACCTATTTAAATCAAATGAGTTTATTCAGACATATAAATGTGTTAACACAGAAAAGTAATTCATTATTCCATTATCAATTGAAGAACATAAGGCCCAAGTTCACTACCAGTTTTAATAATTGTTCCATTGTCCATGAGAATCACCACATCAGCTTTGTCCACAAACTCTATGCGGTGGGTGCAAAGGATTCTGGTCTTGCTCCTGAGGATTCCCATGATGCATCTCTCCATGAGGTGATGGGCCACGTCAGTGTCTACTGCTGCCAGTGGATCGTCCAGGAGGAAAATGTCTTTCTCCTTGTGTGTTTAAAAGAGAGGGGGAGTATGCAGATGTGTGCAAGAGAGATAAAGACAAAGAGAGAGAAACCTTCAGTACAAAAAGCTAATCATTGAATGTTTTCTGCTATCCAAACTGGTACAAGCTTGCTTGTTAAATCAAGTTGGAGATTCACTGTTCTAGATGGCTGTTGTGTTACCATGGAATCTGGTGAGGACTCTTACCATGTAAACAGCTCTGGCCAAGGCCAGGCGAGCTTTCTGTCCTCCACTCAGATTAACTCCATTCTCTCCCACCTCGGTCCTGTCCCCATTAGGCAGAATCTGGACAAACAAGACAATTCAGTCAAATACTTCCATATGCACTGAGTTTGGAATTTGTGTTTATAACATTCATTGGATATATCACAAATATATTAGGGGTTGTCAAGTAAAGCTTGTACTGGGTCAAAATAAAATGGGGGAGAAAGCTAGCATTGAGGTTGTCTGTGAGGATAAGAGAGATTGAAGCAGAGACAGAAACAAATAAAGAGAGTGAAAAAGAAAAAGAGAGATGCTGAGTCTCACATTGATGTCGTCTGTGAGAGCACAGGCCTCCACCACGGCCTGGTAGAAGGAACTGTTGTAGTCTCTGCCAAACAGGATGTTGTCCCGAACTGTTGCATGCTGGATCCACGGCTCCTGAGCGGCTAGACCGAAACCATCCTCCCTGCCCTGGACGTATACAACACCTCCACGCCTACAGAGGGAAGTAATAACTCAATGATAGATCGAAAAAGGTCACTGAAATAAACAAACAAAACAAATTTACTTGAGCTTTGTAAACTTAGTAAATGAGGCGATGAGCACTACCTGTTGAGTTCTCCAGTGATGGCTGCCAGTAACGAGCTCTTCCCAGAGCCCACCTTTCCCACCACAACAACTAGGGATCCCTGACGGACAAGAAAAAAAGCATTACAACATTGCAGTGATTAGATGGTAGACCCCATGATTTACACGCTGTATAGGTTACATAGTTTGTGATGCAGGGTACACACCTTAGTGATGGTGAGGTTGAGGCTATGGAGCAGCAGACTTCCTTTGGTGGATTCAGTCTCAGAGCCTGTATCTCCCTCTGTGGGTTGGTCTGGCCCCCCAGGCCCCTGCCATGAGAATGTGCCCTGACTCATCACAATGGTGTCCTGGGGGTCCTCCGGGGCCACTGTAAGTTGGAGCCACAAGGTCAATGAAAAACATTCATACACATAATCGCATATCTCACTTTCATAGACAAGAGTTATTGAACATGTATTAATTGATATTGTATGTACAAGCAAAATGTACTTAATTTATGCTGCGCACTCACACACACACACCCACCATGACTGAAGTATGCATCAAGGTCCTGGTTGGGCAGCTTGAGGAAGCGTTGGATGCGGTCCAGGGACACCTTGGCCTCCAGGGTGCCGTTGAGGACCCAGGGGAAGCTGTTGAGGGGGAGAATCAGCATGCCCACTAGAGCCAGAGTGGTGAACACCTGCAATGGAGGAGGGGAAGTGTCCCTATTCGAATTAGTCTCATGTATCCACATCCTCATTGTGTTCCTGGGTCTCAGCTAGTAGGTCTTTCAACAGTTAATAAGTCTCTTCCAATGTCCATTCTGGCATAGCCACCACTTGGAATGTTCTATCCGAAACATTACTTCATACAAGGTGGTATGCTAGTGAGGACATTGGAACAGATTGATTGCAAAATAGTTTGCTGACATTTAAAAGTGAAGCGCTCTAGTTTCACAAAATGAAACATGCCTACCTTGGCTGCAGTGAGCTCGTGGCCGAGCAGCACGTATGTGACGAAGGTGATGATAGATATGACTACGGGTAGAGCTCCCCAGGTGTACACACACAGAGCATCCAGGTACTTAATGGCCTTGAGGTGGGACAGCTCTTGCCTCCGACAATCTGCTATCTTCTGGGCAAAGTAGGCCCCCCAGTTGTAGAACTTGATGACTCGTATTCCAAAGAGGACCTCTGTCATTAGCTGGAAGGCAAGGACAGGGCAGACAGACGACAATGAATGAGTTCACATCTCACATCTGATATCGAAGTATTTTAATATAAAAGCTGTAGGACTAGGTCTACAAGAACCCGTATAGTATGTATGAAGTTGTATAATGCAATTACTACTTTATTACTACTTAATAGTACTACTCTAAACAATAAACATAGTGTCCATATTGATGTTTGCTATGGTTGGTGTGTTAAGATAAAAGTCAAAGATAGCCAAAGCCATAGAGAATTTCTCACCTTGACACGACTATCCTTATGTGTGAGCATGTGCTTGTTATTCTCCATGATCTTCGAGGCCAGCACCTTATTGAGCGGCACCAGCAGCAGAGCCACACCCAGTCCTCCTAGGAAGGCCACGCCCACCTGCAGGTAGAGCAGGTAGAGGGCAATAGAGAACTGGAAGGGCAGACTCCACATCTCGTGGAAACTGTTGAAGAAGTTGACCACGCGGTCCGTGTCCGTGCTCATGAAGTTGACCACCTCACCCAGGGTGAACCGCGCCGCCAAGCCACCGCCGTTGACCCGCAGTGCTTTGCCGTAGATGGAGGAGACGAGGGCGGCACGCGCCGAGAGTGAGACCTTCGAGACCTCAAAGACGAAGAGGTTCCGGATGAGGGCGGAGAATAAGGTGCTAAAGAAGAGGCCCGTGGCACACCAGGCCCCCCAGCTGATGGGGGCCCCCTTCTCCTCCATGTAGGTCACCAGGCTGCTGAGGAGCAGGGGCCCCGCAAAGCCCAGCATGTTGCCTGCTAGCTTCAGCACTCCAAGCAGGTAGTAGCGCAGCCCGAAGGCTTTGTGCAACACTTTTAACAGTCCTACCTCCTCCACTGCTATGCCAGATAGTTCCTCCTGGAGGGGTGAAGTCCATGTTCCATTCTGTAGGCTCCTGCTTGCAGGCCTGGGTGTAGTGTTCCCTCTCTGTGTTGCTGCCCGCTGTTGGCAGTCCTCCCAGCAGCGGAGGAAGTGTCGGCGCACTGCGCTAGTGCGCAGTCTCCGGGGAAGGAGATAGACGTCGCATGGCCTCTCCAGCTCCCCACGCCGCCCACGCCTCAGCAGAGGGTTCAACCACAGGTACAGCAGGCGGGAGATGCAGCCACTGCCATCCTCTGCCACCATCTCTCCCGTGTCCTGGTAGAAACTCTCTGGGATGAGGAGTGAGCTGTCTGCATCATTGACGGACATGGAGGTGTAACTCCATTCACCAACGCAGGGAGCAGCGAAGGCCAGGAGGTAGACCAGGAGAGGGAGTCCCCGGGCGGCTGCTAGCACCAGCCGGGCCACTCTAAGGGGCTCCGCCAGGTCCAGGTAGGTGGAATCCCGGGCGTAAGCCAGCAGGATGACCACCAGGTTAGGGATAGGCAACAGCACCAGCAGTAGTAACATAGAGGGACCCCTGGTTCTTCTATGGATGGACCTCTGGAGGACAAGCAGGGCCCCAAAGTGGACCAGCCAGGCTAGAACGGCACATCCATCAGCCAGGACGTCCAGGTACATGTCCCCCCGGTGGAGGAGGGCCACCAGGACTAAGTCCCCTACAAAGAGCAGGGCCACCAGTAGGGCCGAGGCCACCCTGAGGCCCCAGCCACACGGGGGAGAGGGCCGGAGGAGACAGCATCTGTGTAATGCAAAAATATAAAATGGTAGATGAGCTGTCTGAAATATGGCCTGGCTAGATATAATAACTGATAAAGATGCCGATCTACAGAATGGGATCCAGTACAGACATGAACTTACTGTTCTGGAGGTATGCATCTTTATTTTACCTAGGTGCAATATGGGGGCCTGTATTGCATGCTACTGTATGTGCTGTAGGATTAATAGTGGCCAGAATGTTCTAGCCTATGCCTTGTGATTTTGTGAGCGGCCTGACTGTGACCTAAAGTTACCTCTGAGCACTCAGGTAGACGGCACTGAAGACGGCCACCACAGCGTGAGCCAGGGCTCCCAGAACCAGCTGGTTAAAACAGGGGGTGATGGCTCCATCCCGCCACACTGGGAACGGGTCAAGGGTGTCCGTGTGGCACAGGCCAGAGATTAACTCACTGGGGCCAAAATCAGCCACCACACCTGTCCCCATTCTCCAAGCATCTGGGGAAAAGATATATACACAATTTACACTACTGTTCAAAAGTTTGGGGTCACTTAGAAATGTCCTTGTTTTTGAAAGAAAAGCACATTTTTTTGTCCATTAAAATAACATAAAATTGATCTGAAATACATTGTAGACGTTGTTAATGTTGTAAATAACTAGTAGCTGGAAACGGCAGATTTTTTATGGATTATCTACATAGACGTATAGTGGCCCATTATCAGCAACCATCACTCCTGTGTCCTGTGTCCAATCGCACGTTGTGTTAGCTAATCCAAGTTGATCATTTTAAAAAGCTAATTGATCATTAGAAAACCCTTTGGCAATTATTTTAGCACAGCTGAAAACTGTTGTACTGATTAAAGAAGGAATAAACTAGCCTTCTTTAGAGTAGTTGAGTATCTGGAGCATCAGCATTTGTGGGTTTGATTACAGGCTCAAAATATCCAGAAACAAAGAACTTTCTTCTGAAACTCGTCGGTCTATTCTTGTTCTGAGAAATTAAGGCTATTCTATGCGAGACATTGCCAAGAAACTGAAGATCTCGTACAACACTGTGTACTACTCCCTTCACAGAACAGCTCAAACTGTCTCTAACCAGAATAGAAAGAGTGGGAGGCCCCAGTGCACAACTGAGCAAGAGGACTACAGCACAGTTCTGTACTACCTAGCTATAGTTACACTACATATATAGCTAAATTATTTGTTTTAAGAAATGTGTTTGTCTCTCATTAAGCAGTCTACTGTCAACTCATTTGAAGCCCTCTATGATTCAGTTGCACATGGTTTAGCTAGCTAGCTGTCATATTCTACTGGTCAGCCACACTTGCTTGGGGGGAAAATGTGTAAACATTGGGATGAGACTGGCTAGCAAATCTCTCAACAGCAGCGTGTGTTATTGTTCGTCAAGTTAATTAAACATTGCCTTTTGCATGATATAAAGCGTATATATGGCAAGACTCTCTCTGCAACTTGGGATAAACACAATTGTCAATATAAAGTGAAATACCTGTTTACAGCTTTGGATTTATGGGAGAATGTAGCATTTGGTGGCGGAGCATCAATAGTGTGACAACTTCCGGTGACGAGACAGATATTTTTCTCCAAAGCGTATGGTGCGTTCGCATAATGTATAAAGATTGGAATGAAAGTTACAATAACTTTCTAGATTAGAAATCCAAATTAAAAACATATTTTCGCCCAAAAAATGAACTAATGTAACAACATTTTTTAAATGATTTTTTATTTTTTTTATTTAACCTTTATTTAACCAGGTAGGCTAGTTGAGAACAAGTTCTCATTTACAACTGCGACCTGGCCAAGATAAAGCATAGCAGTGTGAACAGACAACAACACAGAGTTACACATGGAGTAAACAATAAACAAGTCACAACATATTAAAACACTTAGATTTTTCAGGCTACACCATAAATAGAACAATAAAACAATGTATGGTTATTAGTTACATTGAGCATAAAAGACACAGGATGCTTCTCTATATGGAATGTTGTTTTATTCCGTATCAGAAATACCAGTAAGAAAAGTCCTATAAAAGACAGGTATGTATGTATGTATGTATGTATGTATGTATGTATGTATGTATGTATGTATGTATGTATTATGTATGTATGTATGTATGTATGTATGTATGTATGTATGTGTGTCTTTAAAATATGAATATATAATCACAAAGTTGAATAGTTTACAAATAATAAAATGTATTTATTTTTAAATGTAAGTAAACTGCAGGTGAACAGAATATTATTTGGTGACAGACATAGTCACAGGCTATCAATACTATGAAGGCCTACATTGAAAATAAGACATATTATTGGACAAGCTCTGCATTGTGTTTGGTTTGAGGTAGGCTATGTTGTATTATCTGTGTCTCTGTAGATGTGTGTGTGTCAATAAGTCGGATTCGATGGCAACTCTAACATACACAATTCCAAACCTGCACATCTCCTTGTTCCAGTATTGCGCCCCAGGTTTCTTCTTGCGGCCAAACAAACCGCAGAACCAGCCACAACACTTGTTTTTCTTGGGAGCCAGCTCCAGCCAGAAGAGGGGTCAGAGTTCCTGTGAACAAACAGAGCTTGTGAGCAGTGGTGTGTATTCATGAATGCCAAGGGAAGCCAGTCTTTCCCAAGACATTTACCAAGAAAAAAAACATAAAATAATTCATCTTTCATCTCTCTGTGTTTCATAATTTTCCTTCAAATCGCAAGAGGCTGAATATGCAGTATCTCCACTGAGAAAGCATCCACACGACCGAAACAGCGCCCCTCTGCCTCTGTACAGTATGTGTAGGCCATCTATCTGATGCTGTCTGGTCCAAAAGAGTATAACATTGTTGCCGGCTATAGCTTTGAACACAAGGGAAGCCAGCAAGCATTTGGCCTCCCTTGATAAAATTGTATATAAAATAATAGCCAATCAATAATAGCCTATTAAATTGAGTGCTTTCAACTGTAAATGGTCCTGGCACACTAAAAAAAGTGTCAATGGATGCCAGTTTGGATTTTCCTTCACTCTTATCAAATTGTATTGAGAGCATACTGTCATTTAAAGAAACAACTTGAATTGTTGCATTTTGGTGATATCATGCAAATTGCCATTTCCTATCTTAGTCATGGATGGAGATAGGTATTTGGACTTGTGGTTTTACTTAATTCTCCGTACTGGCCAATGATTATAAAAGCGATTCTGATCCAACTATTAAGTCATACATTGTGCCTTTGGCCTGAGAGGATGGACGTTCAATATGTAGCTAGATGGTGAAGGCTAATGTTAGCTAGCTAACGTTGCCCATGAAAGGACGTAAGGCTAGCGAGCAAGCATTTTAGCCAGGTAGCATAGGACAACCAAAAATAAAAGCATGTACTGTTTGACAGAGTGATAGACTGTTTTGTCAACACGAAAGAGAGAAGGATGGCATTGGCTGCAGCTCTGTATGGGACAGACAACATTCAAATTGACTGATATTATCAATGAGACAACACAGAATACAGTGTAGCTTACCTTCTCAACTGGGGTGAGGAGTTTTTTCCAGCACTTGCTTTCTCGATATGTAGGTCCATCTTGGTTTTTATCTGGGGTAAATGGTAAAGTGACAACATAGGAACTGTTAGAACAGAAGTGCATTGTTATTGCCCAACATGTTAACAGCTGTGTACTCGAGGGGATGTAATTTATTTTTGCATGTATGTATTCATATTTGCTGACAATTATTATGACTAAATAAAAAATATTTGATCACATAAAAAAAGTAGCTGTGTCCTCAACATTGAATATTGTTGTGAAATTGTGAATGAAAGAACATTGTGGAATACAAGTAATTTACAAGAGACGAGGCCTGATTCTGAATGTACCACACCAACAGTAACAGTGTTCTTCTACCTGTATCATCCGGGGTGCTAGTCTCTCTCTTGACCGGGATGTTGATGCAGTATGGCCGGTCATCACCCTTCTTGGTTTCCTTGCGAAGGTCAAGGTAGACGTCAGGTGAGCCATGATCTCACTGACCGCAATGTTGCATACCAGCAGAGATCGTCTGTCTGGATACAGCTGGGATTTACATCTTGCACATTGACAGAAGGTCTTGAAGTATTCCTTCCTAATGTAGAGTTTAATGTCTTCTAAGAATTTGGCCATATTGTCTGGCTCATTGTTGAGTTACTTCAGTGCCTAAGACTATACAGTGCCTCCAACACTCTACTCAACAAATTGGATGCAGTCTATCACAGTGACATCCGTTTTGTCCCCAAAGCCCCATACACTACCCACCACTGCGACCTGTACTCTCTTGTTGGTTGGCCCTCGCTTCATACTCGTCGCCAAACCCACTGGCTACAGGTTATCTACAAGTCTCTGCTAGGTAAAACCCTGCCTTATCTCAGCTCACTGGTCACCATAGCATCACCCACTCGTAGCACTCGCTCCAACAGGTATATCTCACTGGTCACCCCCAAAGGCAATTCCTACTTTGGTTGCCTTTCCTTCCAGTTCTCTGCTGCCAATGACTGGAACGAACTGCAAAAATCACTGAAGCTGGACACTCATATCTCCCTCACTAGCTTTAAGCGCCAGCTGTCAGAGCAGCTCACAGATCACTGCACCTGTACATAGATGGGCTGTTTACAGATGGGCTATATACCTCATCCCCTTACTGTATTTATTTATTTATCTTGCTCCTTTGCACCCCAGTATCTCTACTTGCACATTCATCTTCTGCACATCTACCATTCCAGTGTTTAATTGCTATATTGTAATTACTTCGCCACCATGGCCTATTTGTTGCCTTTAACATAGATGGGCTGTTTACAGATGGGCTATATACCTCATCCCCTTACTGTATTTATTTATTTATCTTGCTCCTTTGCACCCCAGTATCTCTACTTGCACATTCATCTTCTGCACATCTACCATTCCAGTGTTTAATTGGTATATTGTAACTACTTCGCCACCATGGCCTATTTGTTGCCTTAACTCCCTTATCTTACCTCATTTGCACTCAATGTATATAGACTTTTTGTTTTCTATTTTCTACTGTATTATTGACTGTATGTTTTGTTTATTCCATGTGTAACTCTGTGTTGTTGTATGTGTCGAATTGCTATGCTTTATCTTGGCCGGGTCGCAGTTGCAAATGAGAACTTGTTCTCAACTAGCCTAAATGGTTAAATAAAGGTGAAATAAAAAATATAAAAAAATACTCTTTGGTTTTGGTATTTCAATGCCTCATTCTGAACGTGGATATGTATGTGCTGGACCATATCATTGCAAAGTGGGATGTTATTACATTCGTAATAGTGCTTGAATGTGCATGAATCCTGGAACACACTTTCCTGTCAATAATAACAGGAACAATATCAAGGTTTGTCACCTTTGGTTTGTCCCTCTCTGCATCCTCCTGAGCCTGATCTTGTGGAGTCTTTCCACAATCCTTTGAAGTTGGTCTCTGATGTTACAACCTCTTCATAGTCATCCCCAACAAAATATTTGGGACGGATCCAGACCACATCTCTGACGGAGGAGTGAGGCAGAGTTACACGGTGGATGTATTCTAACTTGTCGCTGTCAGTCAAAGGAGGGAATTCCTCCTGGGGAGGGAACACCTTCTGGGACAGTGCCAGTTTCCCAACCTGAGAGCTGCACTAATGGAAAATGTCCTTCTTTAGGTCTTCAGGTAGGGCAACTGTAAAGAACTTCCTCTGCAAAGCCTCTTCGCAGCTCTTAGCTATTGGACACCGTGGGCTGCGGACTTGAAGCGGATAGGTGTCACTTGTACACCATCAAGATTCCCTCACAGATAGAATGGGGAATGGTGGAGATGACCGCTAGGTCCTTCATGGCCACAAGTTTTTTTTTTTTTTTTTTTTTAAATCTTACTCGTGGTGCCAAACGTACAGTGCCTTGCAAAAGTATTCATCCCCCTTGGCGTTTTTCCTATTTTGTTGCATTACAACCTGTAATTTAAAATGATTTTTATTTGGATTTCATGTAATGGACATACACAAAATAGTCCAAACTGGTGAAATTACCTGTTTCAAAAAATTCAAAAAAATAAAAAACAAAAGTGTTGTGTGCATATGTATTCAGCCCCTTTACTTTGAAGCCCCTAAATAAGATCTGGTGCAACCAATTACCTTAAGAAGTCACATAATTAGTTAAATAAAGTCCACCTGTGTGCAATCTAAGTGTCACATAATCTGTCACATGATCTCTGTATATATACACCTGTTCTGAAAGGTCCCAGAGTCTGCAACACCACTAAGGTGCACCACCAAGCAAGCAGCACCATGAAGACCAAGGAGCTCTCCAAACAGGACAGGGACAAAGTTGTGGAGAAGTACAGATCAGTTGGGTTTAAAAAAAATACCATCAACTTTGAACATCCCACGGAGCACCGTTAAATCCATTAAGAATTTGGCACAACAACAAACCTGCCAGAGAGGGTTGCCCACCAAAACTCACGGACCAGGCAAGGAGGGGCATTAATCAGAGAGGCAACAAAGAGACAAAAGATAACCCTGAAGGAGCTCAAAAGCTCCACAGCGGAGATTGGAGTATCTGTCCATAGGGCCATTTTAAGCAGTACACTCCACAGAGCTGGCCTTTACAGAAGATTGGCCAGAAAAAATTGCTTTAAGAAAATAATAAGCAAACACGTTTGGTGTTCGCCATAAGGCATGTGGGAGACTCCCCAAACATATGGAAGAAGGTACTCTGGTATGATGAGACTAATATTTAGATTTTTGGCCATCAAAGAAAACGCTATGTCTGGCACAAACCCAACACCTCTCACCACTTCGAGAATACCATCCCAGCATTATGCTGTGGGGATGTTTTTCATCAGCAGGACTGGGAAACGGGTCAGAATTGAAGGAATGATGGATGGTGCTAAGTACAGGGAAATTCTTGAGGGAAACCTGTTTCAGTCTTCCAGAGATTTAAGACTGGGACGAAGGTTCACCTTCCATCAGGACAATGACCCTAAGCATACTGCTAAAGCAACACTCAAGTGGTTTAAGGGGAAACATTTAAATGTCTTGGAATGGCCTAGTCAAAGCCCAGACATCTATCCAATTGAGAATCTGTGGTATGACTTAAAGATTGATGTACACCAGCTGAATCCATCCAACTTGAAGGAGCTGGAGCAGTTTTGCCTTGAAGAATGGGTCAAAATCCCAGTGGCTAGATGTGCCAAGCTTATAGAGACATACCCCAGGAGACTTGCAGCTGTAATTGCTGCAAAAGGTAGCTCTACAAAGTATTGACTTTGGGGGGGTGAATAGTTATGAACGCTCAAGTTCTCTTTTTTTTGTCTTATTTCTTGTTTGTCTCGCAATAAAAAAAAATTTGTTGCATCTTCAAAGTGGTAGGCATGTTGTGTAAATCAAATTATACAAACCCCCTAAAAAACTATTTTAATTCCAGGTTGTAAGGCAACAAAATAGGAAAAATGTCAAGGGGGTGAATAATTTCGCAAGCCACTGTTTGTATCATGGCACTCTGCATTTGCAACACTGTTTAATACTTGATTAAAAGTTAAAAGTAAACGCTATACATCAAATTCCTTATATTAAGCAAACCGGACAGCACGATTCTTGTTATTTATTTTTTTACAGACAGCATGATTGTCTTGTTTTTAATTTATTTACAGACAGCAGGGGCACACTCCAACACCCAGCTTCTTCACCTGCAGAATCATCTGAGACCAGACAGCTGATGAAACTGTGGGTTTGCACAACCAAATAATTTCTGCGCAAACTGCCAAGAAACCGTCTCAGAGAAGCTCATCTGCATACTCAAATCAAATCAAATGTATTTATATAGCCCTTCGTACATCAGCTGATATCTCAAAGTGCTGTACAGAAACCCAACCTAAAACCCCAAACAGCAAGCAATGCAGGTGTAGAAGCACGGTGGCTAGGAAAAACTCCCTAGAAAGGCCAAAACCTAGGAAGAAACCTAGAGAGGAACCAGGCTATGTGGGGTGGCCAGTCCTCTTCTGGCTGTGCGAGGTGGAGATTATAACAGAACATGGCCAAGATGTTCAAATGTTCATAAATGACCAGCATGGTCAAACAACAACAATCACAGGCAGAACAGCTGAAACTGGAGCAGCAGCACAGCCAGGTGGACTGGGTACAGCAAGGAGTCATCATGTCAGGTAGTCCTGAGGCATGGTCCTAGGGCTCAGGTCCTCCGAGAGAGAGAAAGAAAGAGAGAAAGAGAGAATTAAAGAGAGCATACTTAAATTCACACAGGACACCGGATAGGACAGGAGAAGTGCTACAGATTTAACAAACTGACCCTAGCCCCCTGACACATAAACTACTGCAGCATAAATAATGGAGGCTGAGACAGGAGGGGTCAGGAGACACTGTGGCCCCATCCGATGACACCCCCGGACAGGGCCAAACAGGAAGGATATAACCCCACCCACTTAAAACCCCACCCACTACTCGTCTTCTTCACCAGGGTCTATAGCAATTTGATAAGATCCTGAGGCCCATTGTTGTGCCATTCATCCGCCGCCATCACCTGATGTTTCAGCGTGATAATGCACTGCCCCATGTCGCAAGGATCTGTACACAATTACTGGAAGCTGAACATGTCCCAGTTCCTCCATGGCTTGCATACTCACCAGACATGTCACCCATTTAGCATGTCAGGGATGCTCTGGATTAACGTGTACAACAGTCTGTTCCAGTTCCTGCCAACATCCAGCAACTTCGCACAGCAACTTCGCATCATTGAAGAGGAGTGGGACAACATTCCACAGGCCACAATCAACAGCCTGATTAACTCTATGCGAAGGAGATGTGGCAAATGGTGGTCACACCAGACACTGACTGGTAACTTTTTTTTGATGGTATCTGTGACCAACTGATGCATGTCTGTATTCCCAGTCATTTGAAATCAATAGATTAGGGCCTATTTCATTTATTTCAATTGACTGATTTCCTTATAAGAAGTTGTTGCATGTCGCGTTTATATTTTTGTTTAGTATAGAAGAATAGCAAGACAGGTGGGATTTCCATCGATGCCATCAGACCAAGGGCGAAATGGTGGTGTAGATATTGGGGGGACGAACACTAGACATCCACTTTTTACAGTTTAAAAACACATTTCCTGCAATTCTACACAGTTTGACATAACTTATTATGTCCCTCAAGGGGTGTTTTGAGGGATATTTTGAAAACGCAGTATACGTGGAAGGGTTAAGTCGTCACCATCATCAATGAAGGTATTTCATGGCAAATATATAGACACAGAATATGTAGAATGAGTTGTATTATAATGATGCACACATGGATATTTATTTATTTTAAAAAGACACAAAAGATGAAGACTTAGTTTTATTATAGTTTGAGTTTGCCTACCTTATGCACAGTACACATTTCTATACAGTGGGGAGAACAAGTATTTGATACACTGCCGATTTTGCATTTTCCCTACTTACAAAGCGTGTAGAGGTCTATAATTTTTTATCATAGGTACACTTCAACTATGAGAGACAGAATCTAAAACAAAAATCCAGAAAATGCAAATTAATTACTTAAAAATCATACAGTCATACAATGATTTCCTGGATTTTTGTTTTAGATTCCGTCTCTCACAGTTGAAGCGTACCTATGATAAAAATGACAGACCTCTACATACTTTGTAAGTAGGAAAACCTGCTAAATTGGCAGTGTATCAAATACTTGTTCTCCCCACTGTATGTGTGTTATATATATATATATATATACAGTGCCTTGCGAAAGTATTCGGCCCCCTTGAACTTTGCGACCTTTTGCCACATTTCAGAATTCAAACATAAAGATATAAAACTGTATTTTTTTTGTGAAGAATCAACAACAAGTGGGACACAATCATGAAGTGGAACGACATTTATTGGATATTTCAAACTTTTTTAACAAATCAAAAACTGAAAAATTGGGCGTGCAAAATTATTCAGCCCCTTTACTTTCAGTGCAGCAAACTCTCTCCAGAAGTTCAGTGAGGATCTCTGAATGATCCAATGTTGACCTAAATGACTAATGATGATAAATACAATCCACCTGTGTGTAATCAAGTCTCCGTATAAATGCACCTGCACTGTGTTAGTCTCAGAGGTCCGTTAAAAGCGCAGAGAGCATCATGAAGAACAAGGAACACACCAGGCAGGTCCGAGATACTGTTGTGAAGAAGTTTAAAGCCGGATTTGGATACAAAAAGATTTCCCAAGCTTTAAACATCCCAAGGAGCACTGTGCAAGTGATAATATTGAAATGGAAGGAGTATCAGACCACTGCAAATCTACCAAGACCTGGCCATCCCTCTAAACTTTCAGCTCATACAAGGAGAAGACTGATCAGAGATGCAGCCAAGAGGCCCATGATCGCTCTGGATGAACTGCAGAGATCTACAGCTGAGGTGGGAGACTCCTGTCCATAGGACAACAATCAGTCGTATATTGCACAAATCTGGCCTTTATGGAAGAGTGGCAAGAAGAAAGCCATTTCTTAAAGATATCCATAAAAAGTGTTGTTTAAAGTTTGCTACAAGCCACCTGGGAGACACACCAAACATGTGGAAGAAGGTGCTCTGGTCAGGTGAAAGCAAAATTGAACTTTTTGGCAACAATTCAAAACGTTATGTTTGGCATAAAAGCAACACAGCTGAACACACCATCCCCACTGTCAAACATGGTGGCTGGCAGCATCATGGTTTGGGCCTGCTTTTCTTCAACAGGGACAGGGAAGATGGTTAAAATTGATGGGAAGATGGATGGAGCCAAATACAGGACCATTCTGGAAGAAAACCTGATGGAGTCTGCAAAAGACCTGAGACTGGGACGGAGATTTGTCTTCCAACAAGACAATGATCCAAAACATAAAGCAAAATCTACAATGGAATGGTTCAAAAATAAACATATCCAGGTGTTAGAATGGCCAAGTCAAAGTCCAGACCTGAATCCAATCGAGAATCTGTGGAAAGAACTGAAAACTGCTGTTCACAAATGCTCTCCATCCAACCTCACTGAGCTCGAGCTGTTTTGCAAGGAGGAATGGGAAAAAATTTCAGTCTCTCGATGTGCAAAACTGATAGAGACATACCCCAAGCGACTTACAGCTGTAATCGCAGCAAAAGGTGGCGCTACAAAGTATTAACTTAAGGGGGCTGAATAATTTTGCACGCCCAATTTTTCAGTTTTTGATTTGTTAAAAAAGTTTGAAATATCCAATAAATGTCATTCCACTTCATGATTGTGTCCCACTTGTTGTTGATTCTTCACAAAAAAATACAGTTTTATATGTTTATGTTTGAAGCCTGAAATGTGGCAAAAGGTCGCAAAGTTCAAGGGGGCCGAATACTTTCGCAAGGCACTGTATATATATATATATATATATATATATACACATACAGTATATATTATATATAAATAAAATAGTGTGTGAACATACCATGGACACAGAATCTTGTTAAATGTTGATCCTGACTTTCGAGTCTGTCTCCCGACCGTATTCTGTCAGCATTCACAAGGTCATTCATAATTTTTAATTACATTTATTTTTTTTATAAATTACTTATTTTAAGTTAAATAAATTTAACGAATTGACCTATTCTGAATATTTGGCGGACATGTCCCCCCATCCCCAATGGCAATTTTGCCTATGCATCACAGCATAGAGTACATGTCTAGCATGATCAGCTGGGGTCTATGCTGCATCAGTTGGGCTACAGGTGATCGTGCTTATTGCTAATAGCACACCTGATAGTATAGTATCTCCAACCCTGTTCCTGGAGAGCTGTACTCCTGTAGGTTTTTGCTCCAACCCTAGTTGTAATTGACCTGGTTCAGCTTATCAAACAGCTAATTATTAGAATCAGGTGTGCTAGATTAGGGTTGGAGTGAAAACATAGCTCTCTAGGAACAAACGGTAGCTCTCTAGGAACAGGGTTTGAGAGCCCTGATAATGACAATGCACAGGAACAGGGGTTCTCAACTCTTACCCTACGAGGTCCGGAGCCTGCTGGTTTTCTGTTTTACCTGATAATTAATTGCACCCACCTGGTGCCCCAGGTCTAAATTAGTCCCTGATTAGAGGGGAACAATGGAAAAAAATGCAGTGGAACTGGCTTCGAGGCTTCGAGTTGAGTAAGAGGGGGATATATGCATGGTCCAATATGTAAAAAATAATTGTAAAATACAGTAATTTCTACAAATATGTTAATGTGCTCATTTCTGGTGGTGGAAACTATATTTTAGATGGGTGTCAGCATCATTAAAAAAAAATTATATATATATATATATATAATTATATATATAGTAGAAGGTTCTTTTAAAAAGTCACCAGAACAGAGCTTCAGTCCTTCTACATAAAAATGATCCCGAGGAGGACACTGAACCCACTAAGCAAGGGGACTGGAATTGGTCAAACTTACAGCTTAATACATGTAGAAAGTTATCCTCTTTCCCTAAAAACACAATGGTCATTACTTATTTTTGTACATGAAAGCAGAGGTTAACTTTGCCCTGCAGGCAATCGATCTGAGATCGACTTAAGTTTGCTTTAACCCTAAAGAACATTATGTGACAAACACATTTAAGTCAACTGTCCAGACATCAATCCATGAAGGGGATACAGCACCGAGACCCTATAGCTTGGAAACACTCAATCCTTTTGTTTTTCTGAAAATACAATTTTAAAATTAATTATTTTATTTTCTCATTAGCCATGCACATTTAGCATAGGGTTTCCCAAGCTCGGCCCACGTTTCGGGGCAGCGCACAACTGGCCCAGCGTCGTCTGGGTTTGGCCGTGGTAGGCCGTCATTGTAAATAAAACATTGTTCTTAACTGACTTGCCTAGTTAAATAAAAGGTCATTGAAAAATATGTTTTTTTGCCCGAGTACTACACAACTGTTTAAAATAATCAAAGCTTGATGAGGAGATAGATATTTGAAATCAGCTGTGTAATCATAGAGCAAAAACCAAAACATGCACTCAGGGCGGGGCCCCAGGACCAAGTTTGGGAAACCCTGATTTAGCGGACACTCTTACCCAGAGCACCTTACAGGAGCAATTACGATTAAGTGCCTTGCACAAGGGCACATCAGATTTTTTTCACCTGTCAGCTCAGGGATTCAAACCAGCAACGTTTCAGTTACTGGCCCAATGATCTAGGCTACATGCCGCCCCAAGTAAAACAAATGACAGCCAGGTAAATACTTATACACACACACACCTTTTTCAAAATTCACCCTATGGTCCTCAGTGAGGGCAATCTCTCGTGAAGGCTTATGGGACCTGAATGAAGAAGGACAACACAGAATACAGTTTGAATGCTTTATTGAGGGTGTGGGTGACTGTAAAAAAGGAGCAAGCACCTGTAGTAAGCGCCTTAATACAAGTTATAAAAGATGGGCAATAGCTGGATATCTGAGAACTTCTGTTAAACAAAGGAAGTCTGAAATGTCACCCTATTCCCTATATAGTGCACTACTTCTGACCAGAGAGCTGTGGTTGAAAGTAGTGCACAATATAGGGATTAGGGTGCCATTTCAGACATACACAGGGTCTGTATCTATTACTGTGGTAGATTAGGTTTAGAGAGGGAAAAGCACCTGGTTCACTGAGACCAACATTAGGACCTTTTCAGTTTAGGTAAAATAACTCATCCACTGATCATTACTTAAAAATCAAATAAAAATCACATATTTTCAACCTGGGCTCAAGTCAGTGCACATAAACATCGGCATTATGTAACATAAGTTAGACAAAAATAAAAGGAACTCTACAAATGCCATTCCCTGGAAATTAGACAGAAATCTCTTTCAATACTGGGTGCAACTGTCTAAGGCAACTTTAAATTCGATAGAAAAGGGATCATCTAGAAGTAACGGTGTACAAAGCAGGAATGAAGCTATACAATGTCACATTACTCATTTTCCTTTCACACTGTACAGAGTCCACTTCCTTCAGCTCTAACCAGGCCGGCCAAAATACAAGGCAGTGCAACTTTTTTATCCTACATTTGACTGTGTCTCCCAGACACATTGTATATACACATTCAGGACATACAATACAAACATAAATATGAGCAGGACTTTCTTTCCGTCCCCAAGGCCCAGTTTAGGCATCCAGACATTCTGGACATGATTTTCATATTGGCTATTCAATGAAATGTTGATCTCATTTTAAAATGCACGAGGATCATATTTTTTTTTGTTGGGGGACATTTATAAATATTTGAAAGAAAAATATAAAAAAATGTAGGCTGTTATGCAGTTAGCTACATAAACAGTCAATATGTATTCATTGAACAGAACTTATTGTAATACTACGGGTAAAGGTATAGCGCTGGTGTTCTCCCTTGAGGGTTAAAGGAATTGAAACACCAGAAACCTTAGATAAATAATAGTAGATAGCTTGTCAACTTTTATGTCATACGAATCGGAAATGTTTTATCAAACATATTTGCCTCAAACGGATCTTAATGTAGATCATAATAGACAAGTTATGACTTCTAATGTAATCTAATAACTTGTGACAGGCCCGAGAAAGCATTTTAATGTCGATTTTTTTTCTCTCTTCATCCAATGACATGATTGTCATGCCAGACCAATATTTGGGACATATTTAGTTAATATCATAATGATATACACATAGCAAAGCACTACATTTAAACTCATTAGGAGGGAGTCTGTATTCAAAATAATTTGTAACTCTTCACTCAAACAAAAAAATGCCAAAACCTAAATTACATTTTCGATTTACAAAAAAACTCCCGAAAAGGGTATTATGTCTGAACATCATAAATATCTATACTTGCCCATGTATGTGTGGATGTATGTTTGTACGCATATGCACAAATTCTTTTGCCAACTTAGGTTTTCCAAGTCTGGAACTGTGTAAGGTTTCAAAGTGGTCACCAAGGCCTCATAGGTATGCATGTTTTCTTTTCAACCAAATCATTTATCTGTTGGAAAATCAATAATATTACTTTGATATTGAACAAGAATAGAATTACAAATACCGTTCAAACTATGTAAAAGGATATGCATGTAGTGCAATTTACTGAATAGGATTTGTTTGACTGAAAAGTACCTTGGATACTCGTGGGGCTTGAGGATCAACTTTGAAAAAACCTTATTCTGGAGCTTCAACAACAATAATATTTGTTATTATTAATATTGAAAAGAATAAAACATGGAAAAACAAGAAGGGGCAAGAGTGGCTGGAGTCTCCTTTGGGCTCGGGTACTTTGGTAGACTAAATCTATCCGTTTCGCTCTCATTCCTCCCTCAGGCCTGGTGACTGGATTTGGATATGGCGCTCAGAGCGTGAGGTCATCAGAACACAGCAGCCACGCTTGTCTGTCTTTCTGGGAGACCACCTTTCGCTGTTATACGCATTCTGCCTACGTAGGTAAGCATGCTGCCCATAATTATATATATATATATATATTTTTATCATTAATAACTTGACTGGAACAGTTGAGTCCGTGAGGGGGAGGATTGGTATGTACACCAGGCTACGAAGCCTCTGTGGGGGAGTAAGGAGAACAGGGCGTATGGGGCCTTTTTGGGGTTCACCCATCTTGGTATCCTCTCCTGCGGCCCTCTATGGGGTTTAGTTCATCAGGGCATGTCTGTGTATACAGTCGGTATACAGCACAGCTCAGCTCACAAGTTCTTGGTGTTTATGTGTGTTTTGTAATGCTTCGTGAGATGGTCGCTCCTCATGAACCGTTTCTGACACTGGTTGCACTCGAAGCGCTTGTCTCCTGCAAGGAAAAGACAGAATAAGTGAGTGGTTTAATTTTCCTGCATAACACAAAACTATGAAACAGCAATACCATTCTTCTCTGCTGCAAGGGAATCTCTGCTTCAAATCTGAGTGCCTGCTCGAGTCCTGGAAACTTCAGCAAAACTAACATACTGTATGTGCATCGTCTGCTTGAGTCCTGACATGTGGTGAAAACAATGGTGTATTTTTTTTTTTTTTATTTTATTTTTTTTTTTTACCTTTATTTAACTAGGCAAGTCAGTTAAGAACAAATTCTTATTTTCAATGACGGCCTAGGAACAGTGGGTTAACTGCCTGTTCAGGGGCAGAACGACAGATTTGTACCTTGTCAGCTTGGGGATTTGAACTTGCAACCTTTCGGTTACTAGCCCAACACTCTAACCACTAGGCTACCCTGCCGCCCCAGGGGTATGATTTGGCATGTGGAGCATTGTTGACTGACTTGCTGTGTACGTACCTCCTGGGGTGTGTTCAGTAGGGGGAAAACATTTTCAAAAACAGGGGAACTTGTCCAATAAGAACACAGAATTTTATCCATTGAAAAACATTTTGCTACAGTGTCTTACTGAACATTACCCAGTGAGTGTTGTGCAGGCTGACCTACATTCATCCTACAGTGTGTATCAGTGTGTCCCCTACGGTGGACAGACCTGTGTGTGTCCTGGCGTGTCGCTGCAGCTCGTCACTGCGAGTGAAGCGTTTGCCACAGAAGACCCAGTTGCAGACGAAGGGCCGCTCGCCGGTGTGCAGGCGCACGTGTGCCCGGAGGAGGGATGTTTTCCGGAACGTCTTCTCGCAGCCCGGGATGTGACAGATGTGCTTCCTCTTCCCCACCTCGCCGGGCCTGCACAACACAGAAAACACCAACTTAACTACACTATATATATACACAAAAGTATGTGGACACCCTTTCAAATGAGTGGATTTGGCTATTTCAGCCACACCTGTTGTTGATAAGTGTATAAAATCAAGCACACAGCCACGCAACCTCCATAGACAAACATTGGCAGTAGAATGGACTTACTGAAGAGCTCAGTGACTTTCAACGTGGCATCGTCATAGGATGCCACCTTTCCAACAAGTCAGTTCGTCAAATTTCCCTCCTGCTAGAGTTGCCCTGGTCAACTATAAGTGCTGTATAGTGAAGTGGAAACGTCTAGGAGCATCATCGGCTCAGCCGGGAAGTGGTAGGCCACACAAGCTCACAGAACGGGAGCGCCGAGTGCTGATGTGCCCTTGGTTGCAACGCTCACTACCGAGTTCCACTGGAAGCGACGTCAGCACAAGAACTGTTCGTCTGAAGTTTAATGAAATGGGTTTCCATGGCCGAGCAGCCCATCACAAGCCTAAGATCACCATGCGCAACGCCAAGCATCGACAAGAGTGGTGTAAAGCTCGCCGCCATTGGACACTAGAAGTGCGTTCTCTGGAGTGATGAATAATGCTTCACCATCTGGCAGTCCAACGGACTAATCTGGGTTTGGTGGATGCCAGGAGAACGCTACCTGACCCAATGCATTGTGCCAAATGTAAAGTTTGGTGGAGGAGGAATATTGGTCTGGGGATGTTGTTCATGTTTCGGGCTAGGCCCCTTAGTTCCAGTGAGGGGAAATCTTAACGCTAGAGCATACAATGACATTCTAGACGATTCTGTGCTTCCAACTTTGTGGCAACAGGCCCTTTCCTGTTTCAGTATGACAATGTCCCCATGCACAAACGAGGTCCATATAGAAATGGTTGTCGAGATCGATGTGGAAGAACTTGAGCCCTGATCTCAACCCCATGCGAGGCCAGGCCTAATCGCCCAACATCAGTGCCCGTCCTCACTAATGCTCTTGTAGCTGAATGGAAGCAAATCCCCGCAGCAATGTTCCAACATCTAGTGAAAAGCCTTCCCAGAAGAGTGGAGGCTGTTATAGCAGCAAAAGGGGGACCAACTCCATATTAATACCCATGATTTTGGAATGAGATGCTTGATGAGCAGGTGTCCACATACTTTTGGTCATGTAGTGTATTCACTATATTTCTGATTGATGCACAGGTATTTAACGCAGGAGGATGGAAAGTAGTTGCTTGCAATCGTGGTTGTTTCCCTGCCCCAATCTCACAAAAGGGTACATTTTGCCATACAGGTATCAGTTTGTATCAACCAAGACTTTCCATATGGGTAAATAAATATATGGGTTTATACTGTATATCATGTTTTTTTCCACCAGGTGCTCAGGCCTGTCTCTAGTTTGCTAGTAAGAGCCACTTGCCTCTTCTCGGAGTCCTTACAGTTGGGGCAGGTGCAGGCCATGCGGCGTTTCTTCTCCCCAGGCTGGCCCTGCAGCTCCAGAGCCAGAGTCTGCTCCATCTGCACCTGGTGGCCCTGGGAGGTCACGCCGCCCAGCTGGAGGGCCCCGCCCTGCACCGTCTGCACTGTCAGGTGCTGCTGCCCTGAAAGAACAGTAGAGAAACTTTAACATATTGCACATGAGTAATAAACATATATAAACATACATTACACAGACATGCCCACACACACATACTGACACACACATGCAGGCCTCCATTAGCTTGCTAAAAGTACATTGGAATGCAAACCATTTTTAAAGGAAGACAGTATGGAAATAGACCGGATATGCCCTTGTGGATTTGGATACGGACAAGCACTTTTTATATGTGTCACGAACACACAGTACACACACACACCTCCTGCGTTGGTGATGGTGACGGGCACTCCTTGCACCTGGACCCCGTTGATGTTTATAGTCTGCACGGCCTGGCCCGCCGAAGAGAGCTGGGCCGCGTTCAATGCTATCATCCCCCCCGCCGGGGCTATTTTTGGTAGGGTCCTCTCCTTCCTGCCCCCCGCCAGTGTTCGCTTGGTGGCCCCCACGGACGACAGGGTGGTGGTAACCATGCTGGAGGGCGTTGTTGCCGTGGAAACGGTGGTTTCCTGGAGCTGCACAGTCTGCCATTCGCCTGATGCCGTTTTGATCAGCAGCTGAGAGGAGCACAGGGGTGTCAGACTAACATGGAACAAATCTGTCAGATTAGGACACAATTCTGTATTAAAGTCCCACTTCCATTACATTTCAGCTGTTTGGAAAGCGCATGTGCAATCAAGACTCAATCATGGACACCCTTACTGACAGTTGTGGCTGCTTCGCGTGATGTATTGTTGTCGCTAACTTCTTGCCCTCTGTGCTGTTGTCAGAGCCCAATAATGTTTTGTGCTGCTACCATGTTGTGATGCTACTATGTAGTTGTCATGTGGTGTTGCTACCATGCTGTATTGTCATGTGTTACTGCCATACTGTGTTGTTTGTTGTCTTGGGTCCTTCTTTATGTAGTGTTGTCTCATGTCGTGATATGTGTGTTGTGCTATATTTATTTTTAATCCCAGCCCCCGTCCCTGCAGGAGTCCTTTTGCCTTTTGGTAGGCCATCAGTGTAAACCCGAATTTGATCTTAACTGACTTGCCTAGTTAAAAAGGTTAAATAAATACAAATAAAATAAATAAACATGTGGATAGCCTGGAGGGAGTGTAGAGAGGTGGTGTGCATGCAGCACCTGTAGGTGTTTTGTGTGTGTGTGTGTGTGTGTGTGTGCATGACTACATTGACAACTTCAGACTGACCGATCTACAAATCACCTTGCATCCTAACTAACTACTCTGAGTAACTCCTAGATCTGTCAGTTTGCTGAGAGAGCTACATTGACGATCTCTAACAACTTGTGTGTGTACCTGAGTAGGCTCTGGCTGCAGGCTGGGTGCAGGCTGTCTCTGGGGGACCTGAGGCAGGGTGGCGGAGGCAGCCTGCACCACCTTCAGAGCCTGCTGGGGGATCTGGACCACCTGCTGCTCCTGTTTCTGCTGCACCAACTGTACCAGCTGCTGCTGGCCCGACCCAGTGTTCTGCACAATCAGAAGCTGGTTCCCCGCCTGGGGAGAACACCGAGAGAGCAGCAATGAAACACAGCCCTAAATCTGTCCAATACTTACTCATACAGGGACCCCAATATTGGAGGTTGAAGGGGTGATAGAGTAGGCTAACCCCCACGTAAAGCATTGCATTTTGAGTTTGAGAAATACAGATGAAATAATTAGATACTCATTTACACACACACACACACACACACACACACACACACACACACAAACATTGTAGACACATTCAGTAATTAGTACCCATTTGTAGCCCAATCAAGCAAGTGAATTGGTCCACAAGTCATGGTTGACCCCACACCAAATGCAGCAGAACAACAAACATACCTGAATAATATTCTCCCCGGCTTCTAACAATATAGTCTCCATCTGCTCGGGGGGCGGAGAGGTGGTCTGTGGTGGAGGGGCTGCTGCCACCAGCTTCTTCCTTCCTCGTCTGCCCTTTGTTGGCAGGGGAGGAGCTGCCGCTGGCTCATCTCCGGTGGCTACGTTGAGGGGCAGCGTGAGCCCGCTGGGCAGCCGCACCACGTTGGCTGCATTGGGTTTCCGCCCCCTGGGGGACGGCTTGATGGCCACCGTCTTCTGCGGGGTGATGGGCGCGGCAGCGGGCTGCGGCTGGGGGACCGTCATGGGCGTGGTGATGATGGCCTGGTTGGTACCCGGGATGAGCTGGATCTGTCCGCCCTGCTGCATCATCTGGATGGTCTGTGTGCCTCCCAGCTGCGGCATCACTTGGTACTGGATGTTGGATGTTTGATTCGAGCGGCCAGGGCTCTGCTGGATGGTGAGGACGATGGGGGTGCCGGGGTTGTTGGAGCCCAGGCCCGCTGGCAGCTGGATCACATTTCCTTTAGCGGACAGGAAGCCCAGGTTTTTGGGAGGGGCGGGGGCGATGGGGGCGGGCTTGATGGGGAGGAGACGGCGAGGTTGGGGTTGGGTAGGAGGGGCACTGACAGGGGCCTGAGCAGCAGGGGGGCCGATCTTACTACAGGTGGCGGCCAGGAGGGCCAGTGGGGAGGGCTGGGAGTCCTGTAGACAGGACCAAAGAGATGGACAAATGGTTAGGGGTGCAACGAGTCGGACACAAATGATTTACTGCTGATACCAGACCTGGGCCAAATCCCTGTCATTCGCATGAAGAAGCGACGCCGATACAGGGGACGCAGGTCCCGGGTGCCTTGTGAGAATTCATCGGTAAGTGGGTAACCCGAGGCGGCTCTACCATCTGTCCTATTGGCCAACGTCCAGTTATTAAAAGAATAAACTGGATGAGCTCTGTTCAAGAATATCCTACCAACAGGACATTAAAAACTGTAATATCTTAGGTTTCACAAGTCGTGGCAGATCGACGACATGGATAACATACAGCTAGCTGGCTGGGTTTTCCATGCATTGGCAAGACAAAACAGCTGTCTCCGGTAAGGGGTGGCGGTCTGTGTCTATTTGTCGATAACAGCTGAATTAAATTGAATCCTACTGCACTGGCTCTGACGCTCGTTGGATGTGGCAGGGCTTGCAAACTATTACGAACTACAAAGGGAAGCTCAGCCACGAGCTGCCAAGTGACATGAGCCTACCAGACGACCTAAATGACTTCTATGCGCACTTCGACACTGAAGCATGCATGAGAGCACCAGCTGTTCCCGACAACTGTGATCACGCTTTCCGTAGCCAATGTGAGTAAGTCCTTTAAACAGTCAACATTCACAAGGCTGCCGGGCCAGATGGATTAGCAGGACGTGTACAACGATCATGCGCTGCGCCGAACCAACTGGCAAGTGTATTCACTGACATTTTCAACCTCTCCCTGACCGAGTCTGTAATACCTACATGTTTCAAGCAGACCACCATAGTCCCTGTGCCCAAGAACACCAAGGTAACATGCCTAAATTACTACCGACCCGTATGACTCAAATGTAGTCATGAAGTGCTTTGAAAGGCTGGTCATGGCTCACATCAACACCATCATGCCAGAAACCCTAGACCCACTCCAATTTGCACACCATTCCCAACAGATGACGCAATCTATATTGCACTCCACACTGCCCTTTCCCACCTGGACAAAAGAAACACCTACGTGAGAATGCTGTTCATTGACTACAGCTCAGCATTCAACACCATAGTGCCCTCAAAGCTCATCACTAAGTTAAAGACCTTGGGACTAAACACCTCGCTCTGCAACTGGATCCTGGACTTCCTCACGGGCCGCCCCCAGGTGGTACGGGTAGGCAACAGCACATCTGCCACGCTGATCCTCAACAAAGGGGCCCCTCGGGGATGTGTGCTTAGTCCCCCCCTGTACTCCCTGTTTGCCAACGACTGTGTGGCCAAGCACGACTCCAACACCATCATTAAGTTTGCAGAGAACACAAGTGGTAGGCCTGATTACCGACAACAATGAGACAGCCTATAGGGAGGAGGTCAAAGACATGGCAGTGTGGTGCCAGGACAACAACCTCTCCCTCAAGGTGATCAAGACAAAGGAGATGATTGTGAACTACAGGAAAAGAGGGCAGAGCACGCCCCCTTTCTCATCGACGGGGCTGAAGTGGAGCAGTTTGAGAGCTTCAAGTTCCTTGGTGTCCACATCACCAACAAACTATCATGGTTCAAACACACCAAGACAGTCGTGAAGAGGGCACGACAAGAGCCTGGTTGCATCACCGCCTAGTATGGCAACTGCTCTGCCTCCAACCACAAGGTGCTACAGAGGGTAGTGCCTTCGGCCGAGTATATCACAGGGGCCAAGCTTCCTGCCATCCAGGACCTCTATACCAGGCGGTGTCAGAGGAAGGCCCTAAAAATGGCAAAAGACTCCAGACTGTTCTCTCTGCCACCGCCCGGAAAGCGGTACCGGAACGCCAAGTCTATATCCAAAAGGCTTCTTAACAGCTTCTACCCCATGCCATAAGACTGCTAAAGAGCTAATCAAATGGCTACCCAGGCAGTGACCCCCCCCCCTTACGCTGATGCTACTTGCTATTTATTATCTATGCATAGTCACTTTACCCCTACCGACATTTTTACCTCGACTAACCAGTACCTCCGCACATTGACTCTGTACCGGTACCCCCTGTATATAGCCTTGTTATTGTATTGTTGCTCTATTTTTGAGGGTTTATCTTTTGTTTATTTAGTAACTATTTTCTTAAAACTGCATTGTCGGTTAAGGGCTTGTAAGTAAGCATTTCATGGTAAGGTCTACACCTTTTGTATTTGGCACATTTTTTTGCACCATGGATGGATATGGGCTGGGCGATATATTTAATTAGAATGTATGTTTTAGCGCAATGTTGCAAATGCCTGTA